>NC_047513.1:0-193900 GCF_902827115.2 Pseudochaenichthys georgianus
TGCGTTTAGGCAGCTAAGGAATAGCTTCACTTCAAATGTCAAAAGTGCAAAGTCGAAGTAGTATTTGTCAGTTACCACAGAAAACCTAAATAATCCTAGGAAATTTTGGAAAGCAATAAAATCGATATCAACCGGTGAGATCCGTAATGAGCTACCTCCGTGCCTTACCACAGACTGGCTCTATATCGAACAGGGCCACTATGCTAAATTGCTTTAATGAGCATTTGTGTCCTGCGGTTCTATGTTTGATTCTGTGACTAACTCTGCTTCTGTGAACACTACAGTCTGTGACTCTGAACAACGTGGTCTGGAAAACCCTTTCAGTTTTACTCCTTTTACTGTCAATGTTGTTCATGAAGCCTTATCTAAGCTAGATCCTAGGAAACCGGCTGGCCCGGACAACTTAGAACTTTTCTTTTTAAAGATAGCTGCAGATTTTATTGCTCCCCTCTTACTTCTCTTTTTAACCTCTCCCTCAGCACAAATACAATTCCAAAAGTATGGAAGTCTGCTTATGTCTTGCCTTTACTGAAAGGAGGGGAGGCAACTATTTTAAATAACTATAGGCCAATCTCTAAATTGTCAGTTCTGGCTAAGGTTCTTGAACAACTAGTGAGTGAACAGGTAAAGGAGTTTTTATGTACAAATGACATCCTGTCTAATCATCAGTCAGGCTTCAGAAAGAAACACAGCACCATCACTGCCACAATGAAAGTGGTGAATGACATTACTAGTATCTTAGATAATAAGCAGAGTTGTGCAGCTCTGTTTATTGACCTTTCCAAAGCGTTTGACACCGTTGATCATCGCATCTTAAAGCAGAGGCTACTCAGTATTGGCATATCCAGCCTTGCAGTGGGGTGGTTTGTGAACTACCTCTCTGAAAGGTATCAATGTGTTAATTTTGATGGACTGTCTTCTGAGTGGTAAAACATTTCTAATGGTGTACCACAAGGTTCTGTTTTAGGACCACTTTTATTCTCCATATATATTAACAGCGTAGGTGATAATGTGGATGAAGCTACTTTACATTTTTATGCGGATGATAATGTGATGTATTGTGCAGGTCCCACCATTAAGGAGGCTGTTGTTAAATTACAGGCTGTTTTTAACACTATTCAGACTCAGTTCTCTGAATTAAAGCTTCTTTTAAATGTGGAGCAAAAAAGACACCAGAGCCTGTTTTAGATATTGTAACTACGCAAGGAATACAACTTGAAGTTGTTGCCTGTTACAAATACCTTGGTATCTGGCTTGATGATTGTCTCTCTTTTAAACTTCATGTCAATAACCTGCTAAAAAAACTGAGGGTTAGGCTAGGGTTCTTTTTCAGAAACAAGTCCTGTTTCTTGCTTGAGGCCAGGAAAAGGCTAGTCACTGTGACCTTTTACCTGTGCTGGACTATGGGGATCTGGTCTATATGAATGCACCTGCCAATTGCCTGGTCAAGTTAGATGCTGCGTATCACAGTGCACTGAGATTTGTGACAAACTGTAAAGCATTAACCCATCACTGTACCCTGTATGCAAGGGCTGGTTTGCTTTCACTAACTGTACGGAGGCTCAGTCACTGGTACATTTTTATATACAAAGCCATGTTAGGGAAACTTCCATCTTATATCTGCTCCCTGATCTCACGGAGAATTGTGGCTAAAAAGTGGCTACTGCCTGAGATCGAATGCTGTGGTTTTATTAAATGTGCCAACTGCTAGGACTGTCTTAGGGAAGACAGCTTTTAGATGCGCAGCTCCTCTGTCTTGGAATAGTCTGCAAATTAAATGGAAACTGAACAATCTGGTGCCACTAAATGTTTTTAAAGCTCAGTTGGATGCTACTCAATCGGAAGCTATTGGTACCTGTTTATGTGGATAATTTTGTAAATGATGCTGTATGATGTCCTTTTGTTGTTCTATTTATGTTTTTATGTTTCATGTATAACTACTTGAGCAGGTCTCCCTTGGAAAAGAGATCAATGATCTCAATGGGATTTATCTGTATAAATAAAGGTTTGAAATGAAATGAAATGAGTGTACACATTCGACACTGTTTACCGGATTATCGGATGACGAGGCCTCCGGCCGCCTAATCGACAGGCAATAAATGGCGTTGTACACAATGGTACAGGCTAATGATGCATTAAATCAGTCAGAAAACATAATAAAATACTCACTTCTTTTGTATTCCACTTTCAATTTGAGCTAGAGACAGAGGAATCTCGAAACAATCGTCAGTAAAATGACGGGAGCACACGACTGCCTAAGTACTCGTCAGCTTCGGCTCCGTGAAGTTTGCCCGTGTTATCTGAACAAATTTCACCCACTCACCCCGCATGCGTCGAAACGCCATTCTCTGCATTTGCTGTCGCACTACAGCCATACAAAACACATCTATTCACCATAATAAAGGTCGGCTATTCACATGAAAATTCTTTCGAATGTCCGCCATTGTCCTTTGTTTTCGTCATCACCCGAAGATTCCCGACGATTACCGAAGTATTTCGTTTCATTGAGAGGGCGTGGTTGGGAGCAGTAAAATTGAAAAAAAATGAAACTAGGCGCATGAAATTAAAAAAAACTTTTATTATGCTTATTTAACACAAGTTAAACCCAAAATTCGCGGATTTCCACTATCCCTTTAAATTATATTAAAATTCAAGATACATAGTATACAAAACATTCACATAATAAAGCGACACAATATCTGAGGAGTGGAGGACTCACAGTAACGATTAATAGTGAGTTACTTATTCACTCAGCTGCCAGTTGAAGGAGTTTGGGACTACTTTTCTCCGCGCCGTTCCTAATGAGCTTGCTTTAAAAGAAGAAACACTCAAAACAACCAGGACGAGGGTTAAACAAAAATCTGTTTTAATCATAAACGGTAATAATGCAATACCATATAATACATTACCATACAAAGCCATATCATATGAGTAATGTCAGGAGTATGCCTACTCCTGGCCTTGTTCACAGGCTGCCCCGACCTCCCGGTCCGGGCCGCGCGTGAAGAGAGGACGAAGCAACCAGTTGCACGTCCCAAAACCAACAAAGGGGTGGAGTTTCATTTGGGAGATACCAACACGCTGTCTCACAGGGAATTAGCGCGGGCAGCTTTGAAAGCCACAGGTGTTGGGAAGGCCTGCAGGATGCACCTCATTAAAAATCAGGGGAAATGTCCCTCCCAATTTGCAAAGCCTATCGATGGTTTAACCCAGAAAAACATTCTCAGGGATAATCTTTACACTCAAAACAGAAATCACCATTAATTCTGCATCTTCCTTCTTCACAAATAGCTTAAAACACTCTTTTGATAAACAGGTAAACAGTCAAAGAAAACAACTATTGTGCTGATCTACTTTTAAGAAAAAGGGAACATTGTTTCAGGAATCTATAAAAAACCTCTCTATATTTGAGAGGAAAAATGTACCTTTTGTTCCTTCAACTATTAACACACAGGAATGTATAAACCCACACATATACTTATTCAAGATATATAGACTTCTCTGAAACATGGCCTGCTTGAGATCCTAAACAGAATATATTCTCCCCCACCAAGCACCATGTCCTGCATACCTTCACCTCCCCCACATAGCAATAAAACCCAGTTTACTCTTAACAGCCCTTTGTCTATCGCCATTTTAGTCCTCACATTTATGAAAGGATAAAACAGAGAAATCACTATAAAACACAGGTATTGTTTGAACAGTATTCACTTAACTGCTACTATTGATAATTACCAGAGAAATTCAAAGGGACCTCTTTTAATATCTGGAAATTGCAACAAGACTTTCTGCCATTTCAAATGTAAACCCTTCTTCGGTACAATATCTCACATCAATTTCCACACAGTTCATTAGCTTCCCCTAACTAAACCTGTCATGAACATCATCACTGCTTCAATGATTTCTTAAAGAAGCTATGTTTTTGTCTCTGTGGTGATGTGTAAGTTATCACATTAAAAGTGCTTTTTGTGTTATTTTGATTTATTTATTAGATGTAGCATCCCCCCCACAGTCTGCCTCTCTGCCTCTGAGGAGTAAAGTGCTGTCACACACTGCTTCTTTGCAGGTGCCGACACTGTAACAAATAAACACTGATCAGTCTTCTTAAACTTTAAACATTTTGAAAACAAGTTCTTAAATCTGCATTAAACAGAACTTTAGTAAGTATAGTCAATCCAAAGAGTTTTCTGGGATTCATTTTGTAACGGAACACAATTCAGTCTTTAGTTTAACCCTCGCTCCAGAATATGTTGAACTCGTGTAAATGTCCAATTCAAAACTGTTAAGTTAATTTAACTGTTTGATAAATGTTTGTATTTGTATGTGTATGTGTAGTTTGTTAAAAAGGTGATTTTGGACTTCCGGTTACGTAATGCCAAGAGCAGACGCTTGATTTCCCAGCTCCGTCAGACCCGTGATTAAATTAGCCAAAACCCAAGAGATATCCGACAAATGAACACTAGACTGAATGATATTATCCCCAACTCAATGAACCAGGGCAAGAGAGAAACCAAGAAGAACGCTAAAACAGGAAAACAGGAGGAAATTAAAGCTAGCCAAAAGCAGCTAATGCTAACGGACAGCATACGCATGCGTAGCATGAGCAGCGAACCAACAGGTGGTGAATCAGAGATGCTAGCGGAGTTGAGAAAACTCAGACAAGAAAACAGTGAGTCCTTTAAGGACACTAAGCTGTCACTTAACAGACTGGAATCGTCCATGACTGAGATAAAACAGCAAATAGTGCAACTGGATGAAAGAATAACAACGGCAGAGAATAGAGTGAGCGCCACGGAAGACAGAAGCATACGTCTGTCGGCTACTTACTCAGGAGAGAGGCTAGTTTAGTAGCAAAATGCGAGGAAAATGCGATGACCGACTTCGGCGCAATAATATCAGGATGTACGGAATAAGAGAGGGAGCTGAGAAGGACGACATGATGTCCGCACTCTTACACACGAAGCTAAAGGTACCGGGAGATACGGAAATTAAACTCGAAAGAGCGCACAGAGCCCTTGCTCCTAACGGCCCCTACACACGGCGGCGTGCGTTGCCGCTTCAACGCTTCTACCCATTCACTTTGAATGGGGTGACGTCACGATTCGCCGAACTGCATTCTGGTAGTAAAGCGTAGCTTCTCTCGAGGTGCTCGCTGCAAAAGTAGAGCAATGTTCTACTTTTGCCGCCTCGACGGAGGCGTCAGCCAATCAAATCCCTCGTATGTAAATCTGACAGTGCAATAGCTAGCCAATCAAACCGCTTGTATGTTGGGAGAGCCAGACCGCAGTAATTTCCCATGTCCAAAAATGGAAGACAAAATTATCGTGGCGGTAGGGAATCACCCGGTACTCTATGACCAGTCCCTCTTTACCTACAGGGATACAAACCGGAGGAGCCAGGCATGGAGGGAGGTGGCAGAGACAGTGGGGGAAACTGGTAGGTTTTCGCCTGTTTGGGGAGTTTATATCCAGTGTACTTCGTTTGAATGGACAGCTAGCAAGCATAGACAGTATATTTAGCCAGCATGGATGTAGCATGAATGTTGCATAAAATAGCACCATAGACATTCATGTCTACATGTTCATAATATAAAGTGTGACATGTAAAACCTTTTATGCAATTAACAGTGATAAAGGGATTTGGTTTTCATTAATGGAGGAACAATTTAGTAAATTCTTCAAGTAATTAACATTATTATTTCATTTCATTAGAGGAAGTATGCAGGACAAAATGGAAGTCACTGAGGGACGGATTCAGGAAGGAGAAAGCCAAGGAGAAAGAGGCAAAGAGAAGCGGTGCAGGGTCGTCCGGGGGATATAAGCCCTGGCGTTTCACGGCAGTGATGGGGTTTTTAACCCCATTTATCATTGACCGTGAGACGTCCAGCAATGTCCCCCGGCAAACCCTGCCTCCATCCAACCTGGTGCCAGAGGCAGAAAGCCAGCCAGAAAGCCTGCCAAGTGTCAGCCAGCCGGCCGACAGTCAACAAGCCGAGGCAAGGGAGACAGGACAGGAAGAGGTGATTGTTGAGGACCGGGACCGGGGAAAGAGGAGAAGGGGAAGGGAGATGTCTTCCTTCGAGAAAGGCTTGATGTCAGCCATCAGTCCTCTGTTTGTGCCACCACCTCAACCTCATCCTCCACCACCCCCACCAGTGGTGCTGGAGGATGAGGATGAGTTATTTTTCAGGAGCCTCTTACCTGCCATGCGAAGGCTGTCTATTGCAAAGAGGACAAGAGTCCGATTTCAAATATACACGTACATTTTTGAGGCAGAGCAGGAGATGGAAAATAACTGATTTTTGCAATTCACACACATACTACACCACACTTTTTTACACTTATCCAATCATCACACACTTACACAAATAAAAGTTATTTAAAAAGTATGTTATGACTGTACTGTGTCTTCACTTGTTCATGTGGTTTGTCAGTTGCAACATACCAGAAGCTTCATGTATGTCGATATATAACGACCAAGGGTCCCTTGAAAAGCGCTATATAAATATCATTTATTATTATTATTATAATGTGCTGTCTTCTGTACAATTGTCCATTTGAAAACCTATTGAAATCACGAGTGGTTTATCAGTAAAAAACAGGGCTGAAGGAAAAAGGTTGTTAGCAATATCATAATATCAATTCAAGAAACATGTTTATAAGGAATGTTTTATTTTGAAATGGCTCATTTGGAATATTTGCTTTTTAAAGAAAATATGGGTAGCTCTTAAAAGAGCTTTTGGTTTGGAGGCTCTTAAAAGAGCCGTGGTGAGTGGTGACCCTACACCACATTATGCTGCCATGGCACTGCACCCTCCTCATTGAAATAGGAGCAGAAGTTCTCCCGCAGTTGGAGCGATCTGCGTGTGGCGTTGTTGGAGCCCATCCTCGGTGCATCACACAGGGTTGGAGTATCTGGAGCTTCATCCATGGACTCCTCGACAGGTGTGCGTGATTTCCTTCCTATCGTCTTCCTGCGGAGGAAGTTGTGCAGCACACAGGTGGCCTTCACACACAACTCTGTTACCTCTGGGCTGGTGGTGATGACACGCCGGAACATTCTCCACCGAGATGAGAGGATGCCAAACGCACATTCAACCACCAACCTGGCCCGGCTGAGGCGGTAATTGTACATCCTCCTCTCGCGTGTGATCTGGCGTCCAGGGAACGGACGCAGCAGGTTGTCCAGCAGCGGAAAAGCCTCATCTCCAACGAAGACATGGGGGAGAAGGCCGAGCCGCTCTGCTCCTGGGATGACGGTGTCAGGTGGGAGCTGCAGACTGCCATCTCTGAGGCTCTCTCCAAAAGCGGAATTCCTCAGGCTCCCACTGTCGCTGCTCCTTCCAAATCCTCCGACATCCACTACCCTGAAGAGGTACTGGGCGTCCACGACAGCCAGCAGTACCAAGGAGTGGCTGGACTTATAATTAAAGTACAGGGACCCAGAATTTGCCGGAGCCTGGATCACCACGTGCTTCCCATCAATGGCACCAACGCAATTTGGAAAGTTCCAGCGCTCCTGAAACTCAGCAGCGATGGCTCTCCAGTCCTCCGCCTGTGGTACCGGCATGGTCTCCTCGACCAGCGCGGTCCAGATGGCACCCGCAACCTCCCTGACGATGACAGCCACTGTTATATGACCAACCCTATAGCTGAATGCTATTGTCCTGTATGAGTCACCGGTTGCCAGGTACCTGAGAAAAAAGTAATATACATGATTTAAAAAATAAAACAATTTCAGACCCCACACACACACACCACAAACACGCACACAGACCACACAAACACACCCACACAGATCACACACAGACCCCACACAGATCACACACACCCCTAAAACACGCACCCACAAACACACCCACACAGACCCCACACACACACACACACACACCCACCCACCCCTAAAACACGCACCCACAAACACACCCACACAGACCCCACACCCCACACACACACACACACACACACCTAAAACACGCATACACACAGACCCCACAAACACACCCACACAGACCACACACACACACACACACACACACACACACACACACACACACACACACACACACACACACACACACACACACACACACACACACACACACACAGGGGAGCAATACTGTGTTAACCTAGCTATCTTAATTAATGTTATCTATCTCAAATAAATCACATACTTCATTCGTCAATGGCATGCACTCTCTCTCTCTTTCTATACAGAGTCAGATTAAAGAAGTAGAAATACACCAAACATACCGTAGGCAGATGGCGAGTCGCTCGGCGGGTCCGATTGACAAACGCATGTTGGTGTCTGTCTTTGTTATCAGGGGACCCACTTTGCCGAGCAACTCGTCGAAATGGCCTTTGCTCATCCTGAAGTACTGGTAAAACAGTTCGTCATCCAGACGGAGCTCTTGGACCAGAACGTGGTATTCTCCCCGTTGCAGACGTTTTCGGAGTATCGGATGTACCCAACAGCGACGCACACGTCGCCTCCCGAGATACAATGCATATACCAATGCTACCCTTGCTACCAAACCGGCATCCATTTTGGCTAGAGTGGATAGAAGAACCGGGCTTTTTTGCTTTGTATATCCGGGGCGGGACATTCATGTGATTGGTTGTTGGTCGCGTTGTTCGTAAAAAATCCCCAAGCTGCAGACACGCCCACCGCCAAGCGGTAACGCACGCCGCCGTGTGTAGGGGCTGTCAGAGTGGAAAGGGTTGGATTTATTTAACCTCAGTGTGCTAGATTTTGTATAGGTAATGCGTCCCGAGACCTGGACTCCCCCTCTGAGTTAGAAAAGGCTACGATCCCGACCCTCCAAGCAGACAAAAGACCTAACCCAACAGGAGACTCCTCCTTCTCCGTCGAACAGACAGAGAACCAGAGCTGAAACGACAACAACAAGACTGCAGCCAGAACTATCTCCACCTGTGGCATCCAGAACCAAACAGCATGCTGACGGGCAGAAATCTACGCTCATCAGTCCCTCAGACGGGACCATGAAGTTCCAAGCTGAGCACAAGAGCAAAGTGTGGGACATGAGAGCAGAATCCGCCCTCCATAAAAACAGCAGGGAGACTGTAAAGGAGGGGATAAAATGCCAAGCAGTGCAAGAACATTAGCATGATGGGGCATGCAGATGTAACTGGGCCAATGGCTGACAGCGGATGAAGTTACAGCTGATGGACTGAAGAGAACACAGAATCAGAGGAGTTGGCATGGTCGATTAGAAGTGAGGAGGCCGGGGTCACGGCTTGAGAAAACCAGAGGAGGAGAAAAGGAAAACGGGAATGAGTGAGTTTACACATAAACACACTTATTCACAAAACGCACATTTAAAGCATAAATACGTAAAGACAGAAAGATTTATTAAATTAAAAATAGCAGTAGACTATTAGAGTAAAATGAGAACACACTGAGGGTTCAGAGTACAACCATATTCTTCAATCTTTTCATCAGGTTAACAAAATATTCTTTGACATTTTTTATTCACGTGTGAATAAAGTAGTGGGATAGTTTTAGGAACCACTCTATAAGACAAATCTTTATCTGTATGGATAATGTTAAAGGGAGAGCTGGTGCCAAGCCAGATATCGTATTCCAATCTAAATAATTGATTTCACCATTGTAGCATAGTTATTACCATAGGAAATATGAAATGACTTCTGTTTTTAAATGCTTGATAAAGGAGGGAGGAATGGTTGCATGTTTGGACATCCAGGGTTCCACACACTGCTAAAGAGTTTAACATTGGTTTATAGGTGGACCAGAATTGATGACATGTGGTTGTTATACCATTGTTATCGTGAACAAAACATAAATAAGGACATAGTATCTGCTTGAAGATGAATGGATTTCATATCCTAGAGGGGATTAGTTATTGTGAAGACTCCACAAGGTATCTACTAATGTATTGTAAAGAACTTGAATTGACTTGATAAATAAGTGAAGATAAGAAGATGTATGGACCATAAATTAGTCAAGTGGTAAATAAAAATAGCGGAAAAGAGGGGAACTATTAAAGGGAAGTGGAAAATCAGTCTAATACACACTGATAAAAAAGGGGGGGGGCATGAAGGAAGTATGCACTGGACTTTTTATTCGTGTGTGAATTTGGTAGTGTTTTAATTTGTTACAGTATTGATCAGTTCAAAGGGAGAGTTTTAGTAACAGCTCTATAAGATCAGATAAATATTTATTTATATAGGTCATGTTGAAGGGAAAGCTGGTTCTAAACAAAATATAGTATTTCAATTTGAGGTACTGGTTTCATGTTCAGACACCCAGAGTTCCACACACGGTTAAAGAGGGTAACATTGTTCTTTAAGTGCACCAGAATTGAAGATAAATTGATAGAATGAGTTATGGAATACATAGCAGATCTTTACAGATCCTAGTAATGTTTTGACACAAGATAGTGATGTACACATGTTTCTGAAATAGATCTATTAGTCATTTTAATACTAATTAGGTGTAAATGAATTGCAGTAATAGTAATAGTACAATAAGGAAGTGACATTTTTTTGGCTAGACACTTTTCAGGGAATGTGGGAAACAGCAAGGAGGGGTTGGAGATATCTTGAACATTATAGTTGTAATTGTGAAGTAATAAATGATGGCGCTCCATATATACAGATTTGTATAGACGGAGGATGTTGGCCTGTGCTGGAACATCAAAGTCTCTGCAGAGCACGACACATGGCCAAAAAGACTGAGACCAACTGACCGACAGGGTAACTTCGGAAGGCACTGTCAATGACTGACTCTGCGGTGAACCTGACCTGACAACCTGACAGTGTGAGTGTGAGTGTGTGTATGTCTGCACCTGATCAGTGCAACTGCATGATTTAAAACGATGACTAATCAAGCATGTTTTGGACTAACACATTATTTTTGTGTGATAATAATGTGTGAAATGAGAGGTTTCCTAACATTGCACAAAAGGGGAAACCGTATCTAATCTGCTTCATGATGTTTCACTCCCACAGGAGGTGGCGGTTTGAAGAATGTGAAACTCAAACTATGAAATTTGGAATTCTGTTTCTTTTAGGACTGAATGATGGAGAGAAACACTCTCAAGTGTTTACTGGGAAAAATGTTTGGTATTGTCTTATAATCCATTATGACCTGAAGGTTTTATTCCCATACAGGTTTTTGTTTACACATGAGAAAATGTGTAAAAAAGGGGGAGTGTAAACGTTACAATGTACATTTTTCATTTAGGGACTGAAAGGAACCTGCTGCCCAACTCCATTGTTCAATCTGACCATTGATTGACAGTTTTAGAATTGACCTGCTCCATATCTGGGGATAAGAGGCTGTTTGATGAATGTTGACATGTCTCTAGTATTGATTGAGTTATAGCAGGTAACACAGATAGAGAATCAGTGGCCAAGGGGCTGCCAGAGAGATGTAAGTCCAGAATGGAATACTGGAGAGGCTGACCGGTGAGTAATGTTTCAACAGACAACATCATGTAATTAGCCTGGTAAAGAAGTAAGAGCCATAGACTTTATTGTTTAGGTCATTATGGGGATATACATTTCATCTACATTTGTAATAGAAAGACATTTGATGACAGTTTGTTGGAATTTTGTATTCATTTTTTAGTAGGATAATATCTAAGAACTGACGGGTAGAAGCAGTATCACCAGGAAGCCATTCACTTTGTTAGTATTGTGATTTTGGTTGTTTTTGAATCCATAAGATTAGTGTGTTTCTTTACCAGAAACATTAGCAGTTCAAATCATATTTTTAGATTTTTAATGGGATCTCAGGGATTTCATTTAAATAAATACAGATGCTATGTTATTTAGTTTACCTAAAGATGTTGGGGTTCTTATTTAGTTGGCACAGTCCAAGTATTAAGATTCTGAAGCTGCACAATTAATTTAGAAAATCTGTGCACCGATGTCGGTTGTTGTAAGACAGTGGCCACGCACTGGTGGGTCAAACAGCCGAGGGCCCCAGAGCCCGGAGCGTAGGCTTGAGGGATTTGTATCAGATTTATCCACACAGGTTGTGGATGCCAAAAGGGGGACCCGAGACGCAGGAGGCTGACTGTCAACCCCAGGCTCTCCGGCCCTGACCGAGTGACCCAGAGGACATCCCGTGCCGTCCGCCTACAAGGAAAGGGGGACAACTGGTACCACTGTGCGGAGCCAGTGTGCGGCGGGGGAAAACACCTGCGAGGACCCCAGACGACATCAGGACGGATCGGGCTCTCATCATGGGAGGTCGACTCGGATGCGGTCATCAGCGGACTGGAGGAGAAGGACCTCGAGGACATCCATCCAGCAGTCGTATGTCGTCCCAGGAGGCATCATCATCGGACCGGAGAAGGAGGATCGGGAGGACATCTATTCAGCAGCGACTCGGAAGCCGCCATCAGCAAGCCGGAGAAGGAAGACATCTCTCTAGCAGGCAGCCCAGAAGCCGCCGTCAGCGGATCAGAGGGGACAAAGACACGGCAAGCCAGGATGGCACAGGGGACTCCACTCTCCGCTGAAACAGGAGTGTGTGTTAAGTGCAACAAGACGGTGTATGGAGCCAGCCAGGCCTGCCAAGCTATGGGCAGCCTCTACCATGACAGCTGCTGCACCTGCAGCGCCTGTAGTCGAAGGCTGAGAGGGAAGGCGTTCTACTATGACGCAGGAAGGGTTTTCTGTGAAGAGGACTTTCTGTACTCTGGGTTCCAGCAGTCTGCAGACAAGTGCAACGCAGGTGGACATCTAATCATGGACATGCAGGCCGGCAGGCCCTAGGGAAGTCTTACCGCCCCGGTTGCTTCCGCTGCGTCATCTGCAACGAGAGCCTGGACGGAGTGCCCTTCACTGTGGACACTGAGAATAAAAAGTATGGAGACTCAGCAGACAAGGATGCAGTTTTTTGCAAGTGCCTTGTGTAAATTGCACTCTTTTTTTAAGAGTGCAAAAGAGGGAATTGTAAGGAAATATTTGTATGTATTCATGCAAACTGTGAAGGGTTTTATTGCTGTGGGGGAGCTGGAACAAGACCCCACTGTGGTCTCTGGAATGGGATGGGGGGATGTGTGGAGGCTGCAGAGGCTGCAGAAATAGGAGACAGTGAGGGTCAGAGGTGTTTGTTTGAGATGATTGGACCAGTTGTCCTTAAACTCCACCCCCTCCTGTATCATTTGGTATGAAAGCCTATCCGGCTTGCTGTTCTCTCTCTCTCTTCTCGCGTCGCTGGGACTGGAGGTCTGGCGGCCTGTGGGCAGGAGCCAGGAGTAGGCCAAACTCCTGACTTTACACATATGATACGATATGGTTGTGTATGGTAATGTATGTGATTGTATTGCATTGTATATTACCATTAAAGTGGATTATTGTTAAACGGTTACTTGTATGCTCTGGGTTTCCTTCCTGTAAGATAACGGCTTGTGTAGGGACGCGAGGAGATTAAGAAAGCGGACGAGTTGTCCACTAAATCTCCTAACAAACTATAATGTACCCACAACCATGTGGTTCATTTGTCACAGTTAATTTTAAAAGTCAGCCACCTCATGGCTAGATCTCATCTCTGAGATTCCATTGTGTTAATGATAAGAGGTCCTTTTGTTCTTCAGGCCACATGTTCAGGATGATCAGCATCCAAGTTATTTGACCCCATGAGGTCAAGAGTCATTCTGTTAGACCACAATCTTGTGTAAGACAAATCATTGTTCTTTTGTCACATTTTGAATTACATAAAGATTTAATTTAGCTAAATCAGTTTATCTATAAATGTTGTAGTTGGAGTTTGGTGTTTGCTAACATTTTTAGGAACAACATGGTCCTACACTTGGGTCAAATTACATTACTGTGATCTGATTAGTGTGCTCTGCAGGTTTACTATTGTTCTGACCAAGCAGTGGGATTTTTAAGTACAGGGAGGTTCTTTCATAGTGTGTGAAATATGCGATGCTGGAAACATGTGGGTGTTGAAAAACGTAGTTTGGGTAAATATGTCACAATGGACGAAACGATTATTAGAGGGAGTTTTTGTAATATCATTAGTATACATTAATGGTATTGTTTAGATGGCAGTTAACTACTAAGACAAATAGTATGATTAGAAAGAGACAGAGTGGAAAGGGTTGGATTTATTTAACCTCAGTGTGCTAGAATGTCTATAGGTAATGCGTCCCGAGACCTGGACTCTCTCTATCTGCCTCTCAGACGGCTAAGACCCGACCCTCCAAGCAGACAGAAGACCTATCCCAACAAGGAGACTCCTCCTTCTCCATCGAACGGACAGAGAACCAGAGCTGAACCGACAACAACAATAAGAACTGCATCCAGAACTATCTCCACCTGTGGCATCCAGAACCAAACCGCTTGCTGACAGGCGGAGATCTGCTCTCATCAGTCCCTCAGGCAGGGCATGAAGTTCCAAGCTGAGCCACGAGATTTGGCACAAGAGCAAAGTGTGGGACATGAGAGCAGAATCCGCCCTCCAGAGGCAGCAGAGAGACTGTAAAGGAGGAGATGAAATGCAAAGCAGTGCAAGAACAGTGGCATGATGGGGGCTGCGGATGTAGGTGGGAAGATGGCTGCCTCAAAGACTTACAGCGAATGGATTCAACAGCTGAGGGAACAGGACTGAACTGAGGGGGAGGAGTCAGAATCAGAGGAGATGGTCGAGCAGAATGTGAGGAGGCCGGGTCGCGGCTTGAGATCAACCAGAGGAGAGGAGAAGGGAATCAACGGGAATGAGTGAGTTTACACATAAACACACTTATTATAAGCGCACATTTAAAGAACTTGAATTTACCTGATAAATAATTGAAGATAAGAAGTTGTATTAACCATGAATTAATCAATTGGTAAATTCAAAATAGCAGTAATGAGGAAACAATTAAAGTAACATGAGAATCATCCTAAAACCAACCCAGTCTCACTGCATTTCGTGTTCACCAACACGATTTTTAATCTATTGATTCGTGTTCACCAACACGATTTTTTTCGTGTTGCACAGCACGATTTTAAAAGCAATGTATTTCTACTGCCTGCAGCACGTCTTTTTCTCCGGTCGGGTCGTGGGAGACCGGAAGCTGTGTGGTTCATAAAAACATGTTCTTACTCAATATCAAGCCACAATTATTGCTTTTATTTTAAATCGTATAATTTCGGACTTTTGTTGCCGTCTGTGAGGAAAATAAATGGGGCTCAGACAATAAATGGGGCTCAGAGCCTAAGAATACGAAAATCTGTCCGTCAGGAACTGAATTTCAAAATAAAAATAACCGGAAACAGACGTAGGCCTATAAGGGACATTTCGAGCATCATTGCGATTGTCAACATTTCTCAGTTTAGGATGGCCGATGACACTACACTACCCATAATCCCCAGCTATCGTTTAGGACTACAGTCCCCGTAAGGTTACGCAGAGCGTCAAACAGCTGTGTGAAATGGAACGAAACTACGCCAGACTATCCAAAACTGGAATCGAACGCCCCCCCAGAACTACACATGCTGGCTATTGTGTTTCGCAAAATGTTCTATGGGACTGAACGTTTTCGTTTTTCCCACAATTAGAAGTTGCCAGTATTAAACACATTGGTGTTATCAAATGTAAAACATATCATTAATAAATGGGTGAAAATCGCTTATGTCCATAATGCGCAGCATTAATATATACCCACATGACAGCTCATTGTTACTTTGTAATTCTACTCCACGACAATTCAGAGGTTAACCTGGTATTTTTACTCCACTGCATTTATTTGAGTTACTTTGCAGATTCTGATTAATTATGTGAAATATAAACAACCCTTAAATCAGACTTTAGTTACACGTGACCTGAGTAAAATTCAGGTAAGGTGATTGTCAAGTGCCAACAATCAGGAGAGATATTTGATAGTTGGTGCTTGAGAAGACTAAACATGTATCTGCAATTGACATGAATGGAAACGAGTAATAAAGTATATTCATTACTCGTTATTCTCTACTAATAGTTAATTAAAGACTGTATATTATGGCTATTTTGCACATCCCTTTCAAGATTTTCAAAGGTTTATTGACATATCATATATACAACTACGGTGTAGTTATGCAATGAATGAAACACTTGGGTCACAGGTTCCTCAACAGTGCATTACAAGACATCTATCAATATGTGTGTACCTCCACCATTAAACATATTCATATTCTGCACATTTCTTATTCTATCTACATACATAAGAGTATAATTCATATGTATAATATCAGTTCAAATAAGTGCTTCAACATAGTTAACATTGCAGGAAAGCAATATATTAGACGCTAAGTACTTTGTCAGGCTTAACATTTATCTGTAGATAGATACCCCCAAAGTTTTTTTCTTATTTAAAAGAAGACCTTAATCTGTTATTTAATGTTTAAAGAAAGGTTAATTCGTTTTTCTGTTTTGCACCTGCTCCTATTAATATCTTTGTACATCCTGCACTAAACTGTTTTATTGTAGAGATCACTTATAGTATCTTCTTGATTTTTTATATTCTATATTTCTATCACAAACCTTCTACGTTCCCCCTATGAAAGTATGTACTCTTCATATTTGTATTCAAATATTCAAATAATATTTAATGAAACAAATATTAAGAGTACATTATTGTTTTTATGTGTTATATTATAACACATAAAAACAATAATTCAATAACATGCTTTAACCACTAGGAGGTGCACACAAGGTACACACAGCCATAATAACTTTGTATTATTAGTGTAGGACACGTTTTATTCATGCTTTCACATAATTTTACAGCATATTGCTATACTATTTCAGACTCAGTATTTACATTCTTACATTCAAAGAAAATCAGTAATATCTTTTAAAACTACAGTCCTTTTATATCAGCTCTGCACCGTTATGGTGTGAATATAACCTATCTGTGAATTAGATCAAATGTAAAAGTCAGCCGAATTAGTGTTGATACTGCAAGGAGACGTATTGTGTGAAGAGAAATGGAAGATGTTGTTTAATTGTTGAATATATTTATGATCCACGTCAAGTATTCAGTTTCGGCGGCATTTTCTCAGTTTTTCCAAAGGTCTTCTCATCAGGGCTCTCTAAATAAAGTACTACGGCAGATCTGTAATATACAATGCAGCTGAACCGTGTATTACAATGCCGTTATGTGATGACTTTCAAAGAGAAAAGCAAGAACACTCAGAATTAAGTATTATTTTATTCTTTTAAAATGTTTTCCGGATTTCATATCATATAAACACCAAATCCCAGCATGCATTGCGGATAAAACATCCAATAAGCGAGCTTAAAACCATAGCTGAGGATATTGGGTAATCGCTCGAAATGCCTACGTCTGTTTCCGGTTATTTTCAGAAATTCAGTTCCTGATGGACGCCAAAAAAGCCCGAGATTATGGAATTAAACCAATAAATAAAAGCAAGGATAATTGAGTGTTATTGGTGAGTAAATAACAGTGTGCTATTTTGAAAAGGATAACAAATTAGAAGGAAAAAAAGATTTAAAAAATACAGATTTCAGTATCCTGAGGCTCTGAGCCCCATTTATTTTCCTCACAGACGGCAACAAAAGTCCGAAATTATACGATTTCAAATAAAAGCAATAACTGTGGCTTGATATTGAGTAAGAACATGTTTTTATGAACCACACAGCTTCCGGTCTTCCTCGACCCGACCGGAGAAAAAGACGTGCTGCAGGCAGTAGAAATACATTGCTTTTTTTCGTGCTGTGCAACATGAAAAAAAGGGGCAAATCGTGTTAGTGAACACAAATCAATAGATTAAAAATCGTATTGGTGAACACGAAATGCCGTGAGACTGGGTTGCCTAAAACACACTGAGGGATAAAGGGGGAGACATGACAGAGTAGAACCATATGCTTCAATCTTTTCATAAAGTTAACAAATTATTCTTCAAGAGATTTGTATTCCACTGTGAATAAAGTACTGATCTCATTTGTTACAATATTGATCACCATTAAAAGGATAATTTTAGGAACCACTCTATAGGACAAATCTTTATTTGTATGGATAAGGTTAAAGGGAGAGCTGGTGCCAAGCCAAATATAGTATTCCAAGCTATAAAGTATTGATTTCACCATTGTGCCATAGTTATTACCATAGGAGGGATTTCGGATGGACATGCGAAATGACTTCTGTTTTTAAATCCTTGAAAAAGTAGGGAATAATTGGCGCATGTTTGGACACCCAGGGTTCCACACACTGCTAAAGAGTTTAACATTGTTTTTTAGGTATACCAGAATTGAAGATAAATGCATATAATGAAAAGCTACACAGGTCCTAGTACTGGTTTGACTCAAGATAATAATTATGTGCACAAGTTTCTGAATTAGATCTATTAGACATGTTAATATAGATTAGGTGTTAATGAACTGCAGTAGTAGTACAATAAGGAAGTGACATTTTTTTTGGCCAACACTTTTCAGGGAATGTGGGAAACAGCTGTTCCAATGACAAATTAGAGATATCTTGAACATTATAGTTGTAATTGTGAATTAATAAATGATGGCGCTCCATATATGACATATTTTTGTAGACAAAGGATACTGGCCTATGCTGAACTATCAAAGTCTCTGCAGAGCACGACACCTGGCCAAAAAGACTGAGACCAACTGACCTTTGACCCTGACCGACAGTGTAACTTGAGAAGGCACTGTGAATGACTGACTCTGGGGTGAACCTGACCAAGACTTTACAACCTGACAGTGTGAGTGTGAGTGTATGTCTGCATGTGATCAGTGCAACTGCTTTTGGACTAACACATTAATTTGGAGCTCCAAGGGAAACGAGAGGTTTCCTAAAAATTCCACAAAAGGGAAAACCGCACATGTGACCCGTTTTTAATCTACTTGACATTTCACTCCCACAGGAAGTGGCAGTTTGCAGAATGTGAAACTCAAACTAAAACATGAAGATTCTGTTTCTTTTAGGACTGAATGATGGAGAGAAACACTTCATTTCACTGAAGTGTTTACTGTGGAAATGATGGATGTACATTTGGGAAAAATGTTTGGTATTTTCTTATAATCCATTATTACCTAAAGGTTTTCTGCCCATACAGGATGTTGGTTACACATGAGTTAATGTGTAAAAAGGGGGAGTGTAAACTTAACAATGTACATTTTTCATTTAGGGACTGAAAGGAACCTGCTGCCCCAACTCGATTGTTCAATCTGACCATTGATTGACAGTTTTAGAATTGACCTGCTCCATATCTGGGGATAAGATACTGTTTGATGGATGTTGACATGTTTCTAATATTGATTGAGTTACGTAGGTGTGAAATGCCTCCACTGCAGTAGACTGCAGTGGAGGCATTTCATACCTACGTGTGAATACACATCACCCCCTCGTATCGACAGTTCTCACACCTACTTGTGATATCACACCTACTTGTGATATCACACCTCCAACAAAGAGAGGCGGGACTTAACGCATTTGCATAATTGGGGGGCGGGTCCACCGGTCACTTTTTATGCATACTAATATGATGGATGCGGCATTTGTATTACTACTCTCTCCACCCTGGAACAACTGTTTCCCACTGCTTCCATAACCAACCTCCACTCCCAGCTCCCCTTTTCTAATAAACAAAGGTTACTTTCACCAGCTGATTCAGAGTCATCCTTTTACATGTGTTAATAGTCAAATTCAAGTAAACTATCAAAATCATCCTAATGACCACAGTGGTCAGTCCACTTACCCAGGCATTTTTAGTTGAACAATTACAGGAATATTATGTAAATTGTTACCACAGAACATTTGCATAATGTTTTAAACATAAATCATGTTATCCTTCTCTATCATAATAACATTATGGCAACATAGAAACATCTAACTTGCAGCTGAAAATGTTTTAAGAATCGTATGTGTTAGAGAATAGTTCTTCTCTCTTCCTAAGTGTCAAATAATAATTCTTCCTTACTCCTAAGATATTTAACCTTATTGCCTGTTGACGTTTTACGACCAAACCCTGGCTCTGTTATCTCTCTTAAGGAATGGGAGGCTCCAGATATCTTGATAAACCAGTTCAACTCTTGGTCACAAAATGGTTTAAGGTAGGGCTGCACGATTTTGGGCAAAAAAATCGAATTGCGATTTTTCTGACAAATATTGCGATTGCGATTCGAATTGCGATATTTGTTTATAAGTGACCCAACGGAAGTTTATTGTAAAATGCGGCCATAACTCCGGCTAGGAAGGTCGTATCAACGTACTCCCGTCTCTAGCACCCCCACAGCCCGAGCTACGAGTGAAAAAACTAAACTTACATGAAACTTCCATTGGGTTGCTTTAAAGTCAAGCTTCAGTTTAAGATTCACCCTGTAATAAAAACATGTGATGGAGCAGTACTAACCTGACTCAGAAACCATCTAGGAAAGCTCCATTGGAAGCCATTTGGAAAGGGCAGGCACTTTCAAAAGCACTTGGCAGGTTATTGGATCAATCAGTTTATCACCTTATATCATAAAATGTAAAAAAAAGGCTTTGCGATTTGATAATCGCATCATTTAAAATCGCGATTTCAATTTAAAATCGATTAATCGTTCAGCCCTAGGGCTGTGGGAACGCTGGCTTCTAAACACCACTGACAAGTGATTGAGTATTTCTAGTTGGGGGATAATCTCCTCTAGCTCCACAGATGTTTACGCCTCTCCCAATATGCTGATTAACTCTCTGTACACTAGTTAACAGGTCTATCGAGAGATAGGCTGATCAGAATTGACATGACAACCCACCCATGCAGTCAGAACCTTTTGCTGCTGTGACTTGTGATATGAATTCTCCGGCCGTTTGACTTGTAATAAACTACCAGTGTTTGACATCAAAGCTCCAAATCTCCTCGTGTCTCTCTGAGTCCTGAGCAGTCTCCACTGCTGCAGAAGTTTCCCATACAGTATGGCATAATGTTCTGACAATGTTATCACCAAACATTTTAAGAATGTTTTTAGAGACCGTTATCCTACCTTTCAGAAGAACATTCTGGGAACCAAAATAAAAGCTTCTGCTGAAAACGTTTTAAGAATAGTAGGGCATAATGTTCTAACAATGTTATCAAAAACATTTTATGAAGGTTATCACCAAATATTTTAAGAATGTTTTTGGAGAACGTTATCCTACCTTTCAGAACAACGTTCTGGGAACCAAAATAACACTTCCCACTGAAAATATTCCTAGAACAATGAATGTAACATTCTCAGAATGTTTTTTAAAAAAAACAGTTCTAGCTGGGTACCCGTCTCAGTGGAGACGCCTTCCGGAGGCGCCCGGGAGACCCCCAGAACCGTAGGTTGTCCTCCACTGAGGGATGGTTACCAGCGGCTGGTAACCGGGATGGTTACCAGCCGCCGTTTGGGATCCAAACGCAGGCTGGAGAACCACCTCTGCAGGCGGCGCATATGCAGTAACCCCTGCGGGACCACAATGTGAGCAGCCACCATGAGACTCAAAGTCTGCATGACAGTTAAAGCTGTCACTGTCGCCCCCTGTCGCAGCCTGTGAACCGCCCGAAGCAGGGATGCACTTCTGCTCCCTGACAGGGTGGCACGTAGCGCGCCTGCATCGAGCACCACTCCCAACTACAACGCCTGTTGGTGAGGTATGGGGGTGCTCTTTTTTCAATTGATCGCAAAGCCTAATTTGGTTAGGTGTGTGATCAATTGTGCTGAGCAAAACATTGCCTGTTCCCTGGACCTGGCCATGACTATGAGGTCGCCTAGGTAAAAGAAAAACTCTCATGTCGTGGGCATGTTGAAGCACAGTTTCCACACATTTACTGAACGTGCGTGGGGATAGGGAGTAGCCGAACGGTACTCTGTTGTACTCGTAGGCTACACCCTGGAAGGCAAAACGCAGACACTTTCTGTGCTCCGGAGCAATTTCCACATGAAAGTATGCGTCTTTCAGGTCGATGGTGGTCAACCAATCGCCCGGTTTGCACAAGCCCCATTAACTGTTTTATAGTTAACATGCGGAATTTTCTGCAGGCAATGTAGCGATTCGGGCTGCTGAGATCTAGAATAGATCTGAATTCCCCTGTCTTCTTGAGAACCAGGAAGTACATGGAATAAAGACCCTTTTCTCCGTGCTGAGGGTGCAAGTTCACAACAGACACAGCCTGTTTCTGCACCAGAGCCTGAATCTCTGCTGAGAGGAAACCAATCTCCTCCTGGGAAGACAGATTTCCTCTCGCATGCCCATAAAAGGAGGTGGGACGCTGCAAAACTGTGAGTGAATAGCCCCATTTCAGCGTCCTGTCCATCCACCTTGTTAGCAGTGTTGGGTGTAACACGTTACAAAAGTAACGGTGTTACAGTAATATATTACTTTTTGCTGTAACGAAGTAATGTAATGCATTACTAATGAAATGTGGGTAATATATTACCCGTTACAATGCTCAGTAATGCAGTTACAACACATTTTAACCCGAAATGAAATGGTGTTTTGTTTTTTAACAATGTACTAACATAACGAGACATTCAGACACCAGACAAAGTGTGCGGGTAGATTAGTAAACCTGGTGTTTACCCTTCAGGCTTCGTGTCGGGATCTTCGGGGCAGTTGAATGTTACGCACCCTCTATTCAAAAAAGAGAACGGAGCGAAAAATACAAACAACAAATTGTGTCAGGTGCGCGTGACCTGCTCCGCTCCGCGTGCATCATTTCCAAAGTGCTTCCACAGCAGTGACACACATCTGTGGATAATCATTTATACGAACATGGTTAAAGCAACCATCACTAAACGCCAGCAACACTGCATCTACTGCAGACAGTAGCAATGGATCAGATGGGGACATCACGTTACCCTCCGTTGTGGACACTAGCTTACTCCCGCCTGACTCGCCGCCCTCGCCCCCGGAGCAGCAGTCTTTGTCGCTCGAAACTACGCCGCCCCTCTGCGGCCCGCAGGTGCCAGGATACCATGGCAAAACAGAGCCTGCCCAGGTATATCTAAACAAGTACCCGCCTGTACAGTGGGGTTAGGCGGTCATTTCGTGGTATAAAAATAGACAATGTTTAGAATATTCATGTGAAAATAGTGCCATATTCTGCCATAATGTATAATGCATACAATAGCACAGATGCCTTCACCACGAATGGCTACAAACAAATCTCATATCCCAAGCTTATCAACAAGCTAATGTTGCAGCTGGAATGTTCTCCAGAGGCCTGTACTACGAAGCTGGTTCAACCTAACCTGATATGTTTGAGTTAGCCGGTTGGCCTAATCCAAAACATACGCGCTCTCGCTAAACTGTCCTACGACGCGGGTTATCAAGTGGATCGCTTAAGCCAGCCGTGCCCTATCTAGTTAGGTGCGTAATATGACTTGATCGCTTTAAACTCCGCACACTGAGCTCTGATTGGTCAGCAGGCAGTGCTTTGACTGAGTTGAGCTCTTAGCCTGCAACCTAACCTGCAGGTTAGCCGCTCAGCATAAGTTACCATGGAGATCTAGCCTGCTAAAAAGAGAACCAGCGTCGTAGGACCGGAAACCCAGAGTTTTCCCTGAAGTTAGCCGGCTAAGCAAAAATCCTGCTTCATAGTACAGGCCTCAGGTCACAAAGTCAACCTCACATGATGATGTGATACCAGTTTTCAAGCACAGTAAATATTCTCTTCCCAGAGTATATGATGGGACCAAGGTGATGATTTAGTACATGGTTTTAATAATACTTTTGCTTTTCAATGTTTGCCATTTCAAACCATGAGCTGGTTCAAATCATATTTGCCTTGATTTACAATATCTTCTCATTTGTTTTATCAGTACAACTTTGAGGCTTTTGTGCTTTTCTTTACTACGGTCCACTTTGGACTATATGAGATATTTCAGGATTGCACTCACTTGAAATGTTCTCACTTGCTTGGTTTCAAAACATAACAAAGGCCATTATCTGTTCATTGGGACCATCAATGGTATTTTTCATTGCTGTTGCCGGCCACTACTGCTCATGTAAACCTGCTACTGCTGCGCCCCCTGTAACCTCAGAGGCACCCTGAGTCATGTTGTTCTGGAACCGGGCCTGTACACGGCCATATACTAAACACACTACAGAGCCCATTCCGTGTCCTGTTAGTATTTACTTCCTGTCTGCCTTCTTCTGGTGATTTATCTGACGTCCAGCGCTCCGTCTTTTAACCTCTTTTCCTTTCTCTTTCTTGATCCTCTTAGCAACCTTCATTATAGTCCTTGACACTGGTCTGTACTGCTGGATTAACAACGTGTCACATGTTAAGAATTTACTATCAGAATCGAGTATTCAACTAAGCCGTGTAATCAAAGTTGTTAGTAGCCTTAAGGACCTACACAGTTGTTATTAGCTGCACTAAACTACATTTTAGCATTTAAAATACCCTTTACACTGCTCCCCGGGCGCCGTTCAAAATGGCAGCACACTGCACCTAACACAGGATGGGTCAAATGCAGAGAAACAATTTCCCCACGGGATTAATAAAGTATATCAAAATCAAAAAATAAATAAATCTTCCTTTCCTATGAGGTAATTACTTCTCTTATGCAGTGTTTTTTTTAACTTTAATTAATATTGAAGAAAAACGTTTTATGTTTTACTTTTTACATAAACAAAAAAAGCAGGCTGTACTTTTGGAGATATGGTTCCTCCAGAACAATGGCTGTTTGTTTCCAGTATAGCAGGCTGTCAGACAAATGTCTTTCCCTTCCACTGGGACATTTTGGCCATCAACCCCCTTTTTCAGCTGAGTTAAATCTATATTTAGATGTATTAACTGGATGAGTAAATGCACATGTTGTTGATGCTGGAATACTGTATGATCACATCAGCCAGGCTCTCATTCCGATCCAATCTCAGAAATGTAAGAATGCAACTGAAGAAAATAATCTTTGTTACTTCACCTTCTGCTAATTTAAGGCGCCCGTCAGAAATCAACAGATAGGCCCTAAAAGGAAGAGTATGTAGTGCCACTTTCTTTGATTTTCCTGATGTAGCTTGTAATTGTTCTCTTGTAGTAGTGCAGGAGGAAAGTAAAGATGGTACACACATATTTAGTATACAGCAAGACATCTCTGAGCAATTCAACAATCACAACAGAGCCAGCCAGCTAACCAATCAGAGCAGACTGGGCTCTGGTTTCAGACAGAGGGTGAAAAGAGGTAGAGCTATTTGAACATTAAATCATGAAGACATGTCACAGTAGACACACTATTTACTCATTTGAACCTGAAAATTAACATAAAGGGCCCATTTATCTACCACTCTTATAAGACTTAATAATAATTAAGGCAGGGCGGTGGTGGCGAAGTCGATAGGGACTTGGCTTGGCAACTGGAAGGTCACCTGTTTAAGTCCCGGCAAGACAAAGTGCTACCGAGGTCTGAGCAAGGTTCCCCACACTGCTCCCCGGGCGCCGTTCAAAATGGCAGCACACTGCTCCTAACACTAGGATGGGTCAAATGCAGAGAAACAATTTCCCCACGAGGGATTAATAAAAGTCCATCTTAATTAGAATAATAATGTTAAGTGGAACAAATTCTGCATCATGAGCAGAACTAAAACTCCAATCCCCCTGTTATCTCTCCCGCGGCTGGCCTCCACCCAAGGCCTGCTGGTGCCAGTTCAATTGTTGACTGAAGTTAATGTGGTGATGATTACTTAAAATGTCTGCACACATGCTGGTAGCTTAGATTTGTTTCCATCTCTGTTATCCTTTGTCTCTCACACAGAACATAGACTTACATTCCTGGCAATCCCATGTTCCCCGAGTGGTGAGAACACCACTCGGGGAACGAGTGTTTATTTTAATACGAGCTCTTCCACACATCTGTCATTCCTTCCCATCCATAAGTCCCAAGGTAATAAAAACCAATCCACTTTCCTACCACATTTAGACACAGTAAAACAGATACAAGTGGTCACTCTCAGCCTGTTTACTGCAGTATAGATCTGCAGCTGACAGACAAGACACAATGAGAGACATTTTAGATTCAACTGAATGTATACAATATACTGGCTTTTGAGTTTTCGCACGGATCGAATGGCTTAAGTGCTGTATGTTTTTGCATTTTTGTGTGTGTGTGTGTGTGTGTGTGTGTGTGTGTGTGTGTGTGTGTGTGTGTGTGTGTGTGTGTGTGTGTGTGTGTGTGTGTGTGTGTGTGTGTGTGTGTGTGTGTGTGTGTGTGTGTGTGTGTGTGTGTGTGTGTGTGTGTGTGTGTGTGTGTGTGTGTGCCGCCTGGTGTTTTATTTCCTCTCTGCCCATTGGCAGTGCAGTTGAACAGATTGTCAGCTTTGCTTCACTGCTTCAATAATGCAGTATTTGTATCAGTGGCAAAAGACACCCTGGCCCTGCTCATGGTTTACACTGAGCTGATAAGGCACCAGTGGAGGACATGCTTCGAATAGATAGAAAATGCGTGACATGGATAGTAGCCAGTGCAAATCGTGCTGCAAGAATGCAGGTATAGCTGTGGTATGCTGTAAGCTCAACATTCTTCCGGCTGTCGGGTGCTTCTATCATTTATCTTAAACATTGTGGAGAAGAAGAAGAAGACACTTTGTTAGATCCCGAGAGGAATTCAGTTATTATGTATGCACGGTACAAATGCACACATGCACAGGACTTATACGCATTAGATCTGAATACACACACACACAAATACATTCTTTTTTTATGGAGAGTCGTCAGAGCGAGATGCTGCCAGATTTTCCCAGCGCCAGGAAGCAGTTGGGGTTTGGTGCCTTGCCCAAGGACCCTCAAGGACGTCTCCAGCTACCAGTCCATACTGTGTATTTTTGGTTCGATCTGGAGAACAAAATCCCTACCGATTAAGCTAAAAGGTCGGCAGAAGAAGGCTATATGCATAGCAGCATTGGCACTGCTGCATATGCTGCAAAGCAACAGAAAGAAAGAAAAACGTAACAGTTATGTGAAATTCTGGATTTAATACGCTTACTTAAAGTCAACGTCAAGTAACTAAATTCAAGAGTTGATTATATTTCACATACTTAATCCAAATCTGTAAAGTAACTAAAGTTATTGAATAAATGTAGTTGAATACACCATTTACCTCTGAATTGTAGTGGAGTATAAGTACAAAGTAGCATAAAGTTGAACCCAAACACAACCATCCCCCTTTTCCTGCTTTCCGCCACAAATCAGCTAATGCCTTGGATTATCACACTCTTAGAGGACAGTAGTGTGAGCTGAATTAGATTCTTCTAGTTCAGGGGTCGGCAACCCGCGGCTCACGGGCCGCATGCGGCCCTTTAAGCCCTCTGCTCTGGCTCCCTTGAGCTTAGACAAAAATAAGAAGGAAATAAAATAAAAGTATTTGTAGGACTATTTATATTTTGTTGCATGGTTGAAAATGTTTCGTATCTTGTATTTTGAGGTGATACTGTGACACATAAATAAAAAACAAAACGGTTTTAATTAGGTCAACTAAAATATGCGTGCGAGCGCCTTTTCTTGGAGGCGAATAACCTGACCCCCGGCTCGATAAGCGAACTATGGATAAATCAAAGAAAAGTACCGGAGGAACACAGGATTTAATTCTGCGTGGACAGAGTTATATGCTTTCACAGCAAACGATGCTGGTTTACCGGTATGTTTGATATGTAGAGAGAAGTTGTCAACTGTGGTGCAGCCTTTACGAGGGAGAGGAAGCCAGCTGACGATCTTCAGTCATAATTCAATGGGGTATGTCATTTATTTCAGAAAACACTTTTTGTTATATTCCATGGAATGCTCTTAATGTCCCGATAGCAATGAATATATGAAATGCTTTGACAATAAATACATACAAAAATTAATCTGTGGAAGCCGTAGCGCTGTAAAAAGCACGACCAATCATCTGTCTCGGCCCGGCTAAAGTAACTGGATGGCCTACCTGCCTGTCAGCCTTCCATCTGTGCACAAACTTATCTCGTGCCCTCATTGGTCATGTGCGCATTCCTGTGTGTTGGAGGAGGGGCTCTGTAAGAAAGTCTGAAGGAAGAGGCATATTTTTTCCGGTTGTGTACTTTCAAATTCTAGCGCACTCGAGCTGGTTTCTCCATTCTTACCTCCCCTACCTTTAACTCTTTTTAGGGTGCAGATATATGTTTTATTTATTTCAAAGTGGGCCCATTTTAATAATATTTTTTTTTCCTTCAAATGTGCAGAGGACTCCCCAAGTGCTGTGTTTAATTTATTTTAAAGTAGGCCTGTGTATTATTTTTAATTCTCCTTATAAGTGTTCTTTGTTTCTTATTAGAGGTTAACAGTTTTATATCATGTAATAAATAGCCTAATAAATGCAAAAAAACTGTAGTTTTTGTCTGATATAACAATAAAAAACTATGAAATATGTTTTGCGGCTCCAGACAAAAATTTGTTTTGGAAAAAGGAGCAAAATGGCTCTTTTGGTCAAAAAGGTTGCAGACCCCTGTTCTAGTTCAAAATGCATTTCTTAAAACAGCATGCTGCTTCTGACAAATAGATCTGTTACACAGTGGGGCAAACAAATATTTAGTCAGCCACCAATTGTGCAAGTTCTCCCACTTAATAAGATGAGAGAGGCCTGTAATTTTCATCCTAGGTACACTTCAACTATGAGAGACAGAATGGGGGGAAAGAATCCAGGAAATCACATTGTAGGATTGTTAATGAATTAATTGGTAAATTCCTCGGTAAAATAAGTATTTGGTCACCTACAAACAAACACGATGTCTGGCTCTCACAGACCTGTAACTTCTTCTTTAAGAGCCTCCTCTGTCCTCCACTCGTTAACTGTATGGCACCTGTTTGAACTCGTTATCAGTATAAAAGACCTCAAACCTCAAACAGTCACACTCCAAACTCCACTATGGCCAAGACCAAAGAGCTGTCAAAGGTCACCAGAAACACAATTGTAGACCTGCACCAGGCTGGGAAGACTGAATCTGCAATAGGTAAGCAGCTTGGTGTTAATAAATCAACTGTGGGAGCAATTATTAGAAAATGGAAGACATACAAGACCACTGATAATCTCCCTCGATCTGGGGCTCCACGCAAGATCTCACCCCGTGGGGTCAAAATGATCACAAGAACGGTGAGCAAAGATCCCAGAACCACCACCTAGTCAATGACCTGCAGAGAGCTGGGACCAAAGTAACAAAGGCTACCATCAGTAACACACTACGCCGCCAGGGACTCAAGTCCTGCAGTGCCAGACGTGTCCCCCTGCTTAAGCCAGTACATGTCCAGGCCCGTCTGAAGTTTGCTAGAGAGCATGTAGATGATCCAGAAGAGGATTGGGAGAATGTCATATGGTCAGATGGAACTAGACGTGTTTGGAGGAGAAAGAATGCTGAGTTTCATCCAAAGAACACCATAGTTACTGTGAAACATGGGGGTGGAAACATCATGCTTTGGGGCTGTTTTCTGCAAAGGGACCAGGACGACTGATCCGTGTAAAGGAAAGAATGAATGGGGCCATGTATCGTGAGATTTTGAGTGACAACCTCCTTCCATCAGCAAGGGCATTGAAGATGAAACGTGGCTGGGTCTTTCAGCATGACAATGATCCCAAACACACCGCCCGGGCAACGAAGGAGTGGCTTCGTAAGAAGCATTTCAAGGTCCTGGAGTGGCCTAGCCAGTCTCCAGATCTCAACCCCATAGAAAATCTTTGGAGGGAGTTGAAAGTCCGTGTTGCCCAGCGACAGCCCCAAAACATCACTGCTCGAGAGGAGATCTGCATGTGATTTTCTGGATTTTTTTTTCTCATTTTGTCTCTCATAGTTGAGGTATACCTAGGATGAAAATTACAGGCCTCTCATCTTTTTAAGTGGGATAACTTGCACAATTGGTGGCTGACTAAAGACTTTTTTGCCCCACTGTATTTAGTATTATTATGGGCCCTGGGCCCCCTTATGACATGAAAAGCAATCCACTTCAAAGTCCCCTGGGAAATTAAATTGGGCACTCAAAGACAATAAATCGGCTGCTTTTCTGATTACCTCACAGCAATACTGATGCAATAGTTTTGAGAGATCTTTAGTTAATTGCCAAAGCAAAACCTGGTAGAGAGAACATTCAACTCCAGAATGTGTATTGTCCACAGAGTGTACAGTGAGTAGAACCTGTTTTAGTTTTTGTGTGCATTATAGGGGTGTTGAAATTAATCGTTTCTACGATGCATCGTGGTGCGGATGTGGACGATTCTGCTTCGATGCAAGGACAGAACATAATTGATTATAGCATAGTAACGTTGCTTCCTGATCTTCCGGCCGCGGCCGGACAATAACGTTTTAGTTTTTTATTGTCGAATATGAAATTGGTCGGTGACGCAGAGATCAGGAAACAGAAGTGACAGCGGCACAGCGACTCCAATCACGGAGTCTGCTTTATCCACCAACACAAGAACTAGTCCAGAACCAACAGCAGAATGACCCGCTCTGAATCAGGCCCTGTCGCTGCAGCTCAGAGACACACATCGATTTATGTTTTTGAAAAACACTTGTAGTCATGTCGAGTAATTGGTGGATTGAATTAAGTCTTGGATTGCAGAGTATGAATGTCCTCTTGCTATTTTCAGACGATAAATACGTGTGTAAAGTTTGTGAAGGCAGGAGGAAAGCTCCTCTCTGCTGCTCCAAACCCCCCCCCCTGAGAATAATGAGTGACAGGCTGATAGTAACCTGATAGAAACTTTATGATTAAGCTAACTTAATCTCCTACAATCATGGGATTAATGTAACAGTATGACAGAGAATGTAAGTGTGCACCCACATGCAGTATTTTGGTTTGTATATGCTGTTGTAAATACTCCTGTTGTCTGCTGTTTTCAGACTCAAGTCTTGTTTGTGATGCCACATTCAGTGTCCTTTTTTGAGCAGAAGACCGTTGCTTGAAGCTGCAGCTCGACTACAGAAGTATTAGTTTTTGAGGATGGAACAACTTCACACAGATATTATAGGGAGGCTAGACCTATACAATTGGTTTACTTTGGTTTATAATTTAATGTCAAGACATTTATGTTATTGATTTCTGATGCACTTTCTAAATAATAAAAAGGGTGTGTGCAGTAATATTGAAAATGGAGAATGCAACGCATTGTTATGCATTGGGATATCAAATCGAATCGTTGACAGGATAATCGTAATCGAAAAGTGAGACCAGTGAAGATGCACAGCCCTAGTGTATGATGCATCGCATTGAGTCACCATTCAGTTAGTAATATGTGACTGAATGTTCAGCATTCTCCTGTGTTTGTCTGCATGGTTTCTTTATTTCCTCCCACACTCTTAAAAATGTTGGGTTGTCTTGTAAACCCAACCACTAGGTTGAGCCTGTTGGTTAATTTAATTGGGTTATTTTGATGGAAATGGGTATTCTGAGAACCCAATTCGCTAGGTTATTTCTGTTGGGTATGGAGTTATTAGCTGTTGGGTTTAAATGTCTATGAAGTTGTGTTGGTTTGTTTTGGAATACCCAACACATTGGGTTGACGTGCGGGCATGCGCATGCGCACTGCACAACCCGCGAAACCAAGCACCTCCCACTACTCTCCCGCTCCAACACGACAGTTTTGGTCGGACGGTCCCACTGAAGTGAAGAGAGGAGACTCAAAGCAAGGTTTGTTACATGCATTACATATACATTGTTTTACCATGTAGTTGACTTGATATTATTATATAAAGCGTCATATTGTTGTTAAGATGTAAGTTCGTGGAGCACTATTGTGTACATTGCATCAAAGTAACAAGCTAACACGTTAGCTGGCTAGCTATGTAGCAAACACACTATGTTGTTGTTACTCGAAATGACCCGAGAAATGTGTCATGTATTGTAGCTAGAAGGACAACGTTAGTTATCTCGTCAATTTGGCTTTTAATGCAATATCACACAAGTGAGTGTTATGGAGAGGAAAGCGCGGTGGTGAATCAGCTAGCCTCTACATGCTAGCAGGCCTCACCTAGCTAGCTCACCAGGCTTTCCACAGCACCCGTTTAACCGCCGACTAAAACTTTGGTAACGTTAACGTTAGGCCTAACCGTTATGTTAAAACAGTGAAAAGACGTTTGGACTACTGAATCTGCCCCTGCGAGATGGAGTTCATGACTTTATGAGCTGTTCATGAGCACTCATGAAACATTCATGAACAACTCATTATATGTTCACTTGTTATGTTCATGAACCAAAATTCTCAAAATGCTCATGAACCATTTTAAAGAGCAGTTCATGAAATGTTTATGAACATTGTTCATTCATATAAAGTTCCTGTTTTGCTCATGACAGACTTTTATGAGCAATTTATGATTTCATGATCCAGCCAATCACAACATTATAATTAAAACCCCAAAAAGTGTGCATGAGTATTTCATGAACTTTTCATGACTATGAGCATTTCATGAATTTTGGATGATTGTGGCAAGTTCAGAATATTTTGGAATATTCATGAGCATTTTATGTGTTCAGTGTGATGTTTTTAAAGACCTCTTGAATATTCATCTACTATTTGAACATTTCTTTCTTTTTTAAAACTTTTAATCTTAAAACAAAACAATAGTGCATTTGAAACTGAACATTATCTGTATTTATTTTGGTGACATTCATATCATTTTATGGTTTATCTGTACTGTTTGAGAAGCAGTACGAGTAAGTAGCGCCAAGGTGGAACCTTTGGCAGGTGAGCGGTGACATCTGGGTTACCTTAGGGGGGACACTTCCGCCCCCTTCTCAGAAGCAATCCAGACGATCAACCGGATCCTGTGTATAATTATTGCTGCTCCACTTTTCTGTTTTCTACAGGTCAGTACATAATGAAAATGATCGATGTTAACTTGTGTGAGTTAGATATGATGTTGGAGATGTTTAGGAGAGTGTGTCAGAAGGTTTTGAGCATGTTTGACATAGTAACGGTATTTTAAAAATACTAAACTGTCGGCAACAATAGATGCCATTTTCGTGGGCTTCAGCCGCACCTGGGTAAACGTGACCTGAGCGAAGGCTCGCAGGCAGGTTAGCTGCTGCGCACGGGTAATATGTTTTGTTTACCTGAGTGCAGTCTTGCAGGCACATTGCCTTGTTTTTTGTTTATTAACATTGACAGTGTATTTTTGTGATCTCCATAATATGTTATATTTGGTAAAGATAGATATATTGATAGAAAGTATTATTTGATAGCGTTATGTGTTTATAGATAACAACCTGTCCTTCACTGCAAACATAGCTGCTACAACCCGCTGCTGCAGATACACGCTTTACAACATCAGGAGGATGCGTCCCCAGCTGACCCAGAAAGCGACGCAGGTTCTGGTCCAGGCTCTCATCATCTCACGCCTAAACTACTGCAACTCCCTCCTGGCTGGTCTACCTGCATGTGCCATCCGACCTGCAGCTCATCCAGAATGCAGCGGCTCGTCTGGTCTTCAACCTTCCTAAATTCTCCCACGCCACGCCGCTCCTCCACTCCCTCCACTGGCTTCCGGTAACTGCTAGAATCCACTTCAAGACAATGGTACTTGCGTACCATGCTGCGAATGGATCTGGCCCTTCCTACATCCAGGACATGGTTAATCGTACACCCCAGCACGTGCACGCCGCTCTGCATCAACCAAACGGCTCGCTGCACCCTCACTGCGAAGGGGACCCAAGTTCCCATCAGCAAAAACACGTGGGTTTGCTATCCTGGCTCCAAAATGGTGGAATGAGCTCCCCATTGACATCAGGACAGCAGATAGCTTACACACCTTCCGGCGCAGACTGAAAACTCATCTCTTTCGACTCCACTTCGAGCAATAGAAATATTAACAAAGCACTTATGGACTGGCTTACCTAAAGCCAGTTGAGTAGCACTTGAAATGTTTTTGCTCTATGAAACCTGATGTACTTATATGATTCTGTTTTCTTCAAGTTTGTATTTTGTTGGTCGAACGCACTTATTGTACAAGGCGACTGCTTTGGATAAAAGCGTCAGCTAAATGCAATGTAATGTAATAATTTATATTGACTATGTTGAATTTCTCCTTGAGATACAGTAATTGACAGACAGATAACTTAAATGGAGAAATGTGATGTTTGTAAAGTTCAGCTATTTGAATGTAACTGTGTACTTTGAATTTTGAATAAGAAGCATTCCAGACGATCAACCGAATCCTGTGTATAATTATTGCTGCTGCACTTTTCTGTTTTCTACAGAAATCATTTATTGTTGCTGTGGTACCCAAGCTTTTGGGACCCGTAACAAAAAATGTTGTGCAGCTGAGTGTCAAGAACTGCTTCAAATAGTGATAGGATTAATTGTAGTGCTCCACCTGTATACATGTATGTTTGTTTGTTTGTTAATTTGAGTAAAGTTCCATTGTGATTCACATAATTGTTGTTTTCTATGGTTGCCAATTGACCCACAGTCAGTGGTTCATAGCCAGCCATTGAATTATATTCAGTGACTGGGTATGAACTGTTCATGAATGGTTCATGAAGTTGTTATGAACAGTTCTTGATATGTTCATGAACAGTTCTTGAAATGTTCTTGGGTGAAAACTGAATATCCCTACACACTCACTGAAAACTCCATTTCATGAATTGTTCATGAACCTGCCTAAAACCATATTCCATGAATTGTTCATGAACCATTCCAGCACAGGAGTTTCATGAGTAGTTCATGAACTGCCCTAGTGCCATTTAATGTTCATGTCACTTTCATGAACAGTTCATCAACTTTGTTATGAGCTGTTTATGAGCTGTTCATGAATATGGTTCACTAATATTTCATGAACTTTTCATGACAAGTTCTTGAACAGTTCACTATCATCTCACTGGGGTTATTTCATGTTATTGTATGTTTTTTTCTTAATGGACTCTGTTTGTGTTGATGTTGCAGGTTGTACGAACAATAGATGGACGATTTTGTGACCTCAAAGTTGATTGAGTGGCAGCTTCCAGGGCTGATAGAAAGGTTCAGAGGTAAGCTAATTTATAAGTCATCTCCATGCCTTCATTTTATGGGTACTGTGTTATGCAGGGTTCGTACGGGTGCTTGAAATCCTTGAAAATGCTTGAAATTTGACGTGGTGTTTTCAAGGTTGGGAAAGTGCTTGAAAATGTAAATGCTTTACTTTAACAATAAATTGCTGTCTGACTGAATAGTTCGCTTTTTAGATTAAAAGAAAATAATTGCTTCGCTTCTCCATAAAACAGCTCCGCTGCATCTTCCCGCGCTATGCGCGTGACCTGCAAGTGTTTGTGTTACGTGTGACCTGGGCATTCTGATAAGAGTGATAGATAACTGTGTGCCAGGAGGTTGCCGTTTCAACGAGCGTTGGCTAGCAGAAGACAAAGCCATGGCTAAGATGAGGGTCAAGCCCACGAGTAGCCTCCTGCAAAGTTTGCAAACATAACGATGCGAGAGTCTGCGCTGACGAGCCACATGAAAGGTACGCCGCAGTAGAGCATTTTAGATTAGGCTAACGTTGCATGTTACGTTTGTTTAAGCCAGGGGTGCCCAACCTTTTTTGAACCGAGAGCTACTTTTAAAGTTGCCAGTCTGCCGAGATCTACCAGTCCAAATAGAGAGGCGTAGCCATTACTGACAGCCTACTACCAGGTAAATACACACTTCTACTTGTATAACACTGACCTTTGTACGATTAATACTTCTTAAAATACTGCAGATCCTTTATCTTTCCTCTTTCTAATCTACACACATACTAGTATTTAACTGAAGTTACACAACAGTGTTGTTGATACAGAGTTGGAGTTTATTCACAGTCACATATTACAGTGGGTAATGTTTTCAAGAAACATTGAACAGTGCTGCCACATATGACACAGGGACAAAGAGAAAATACTCTGAACCCTTTCTTTGCCATTATATAAAAGTAGTGTTGCTACAAAAGTATAAATTAGGCTTACTAATAAGACAACTCAGATCTGAAGCTACACAGGAATCTGCTGCAACAATGCAATAAAAAAGACAAAATTAATAGAATCAAACCCATTTTGTGTTGCATTTTATTAGAGTATAAAAAGAAATGCCTTTAAAATAGGATGCAAGCAACACTAGTTTCTTAACCTGAATTGATAATAGACTATAATCAATTTAAACAGAACAGATCTTAATGTTTGCATTCTTATACCATTTTGTACAATAATTATAATGAATAAGTTCAAACAAACTAAAACTTACAGCTGATTAATAACGGTATCTAACTTGAGTTTTTATTGTATCAAAAACCTGTTGAAATGCTACTGTTATTTTTACTGTCCCCCAAAAGCGCGTCAGCAGCCTCCAGGAATGCTTCTTTCACAACTTCGCCGTCTTTGAAAGACTTCATGTGTTTCGCAAGAACGTGACTGACACGATAAGATGCTCTGGTAGCAGCCTTGATCTTGTTGTTGGGCCTGGTGAAAATGGACTGCTGTGCATTTAGCAGTCCTTTCAGGCCCCTCCACTTTTGGGAGCGTAGGGCAGAATTAGGAGGGAATTCCGTCTCGTAGCGTTTGTGCACTGTTTTGAAATGCCGCTCCTAAAAGACCCTTCTTCGATAAAGCCACGCTCGCATTGCAGATGAGACAGATGGACTTTGAATTGGAATAGATACAAAAATAATCATCCTCCCACTCGGAGTGAAAATTATATATTTGGGGCTTTTTTGCTTCTGCCATTGCGGTCTTGTGTGTGTCACTCCTGCAGTGTTGACACGTACAACGTCAGCAAACTAGTACCCACTGCCCACAAGCCACGCCCCGACACATGGGGTCACGCCGGCCAATCACAAAGCTTTGATGCGTTCAAGTGCATTATTCTGGCACAGGAAGATTATGTTATAGGACATTAACGATACAACTGAATATTGTTGTTCTATTTTTAGACACATCTCGTCGATCGCGATCGACTGGTTGGGCACCCCTGGTTTAAGCTAACGTTTGCTAGCGGAATAGCGAACTCGATTGAGGGATAATAATAATTGCAGGGGACAAACGAGCCGGTTTTTGTTTTTTTTGCGGAGGGATCTAGATCCCGCTTATTACAAGGCCACATTCTCAACAAAGTAACGACATGACTCCCAATATTAATTGAAATGCTTTTATGGATTTAGAAAATGATTTTATTGATTTAAAAAATAGTTTTATGTATTGATTTAAATTTAAATTCCGCTAAGAAAAGTAGTCCGTTGTTTCTGTTTGAACTAACGTAGCAACGGCAGGAACTGCTTCAATAGTGTTTTTGAGGAGCTTTTTGATTACAGATTTGAAAACATCGCTGCTTGCTTTAAAAGTAGCACAATTCATGATGTCAAACCTTGGGAAGTATCTAGATATCCCTGCCCTAATGCCAAAGGAACTGCACACTGAATATGTATATGAAAGCAGACTGCTCGGTGTTCGGTGTTGCTGTGCCGCTGTCACGTATGTTCCCCTGATCTCTGCGTCACCGAGTTTAATTGCCTTTTTGTCTGTATTCTTTCAGGATATCCGTGCTGTTCTTTCTGCCGTGCCTGAGGGCAGGTCTATAGTGGAGAGCCTGGACACAGACCAACTGATCACAGGAAAGGAAAGAAAGGCCATGGTGCGGATTTTGGTGTCTCACCTCATTGAAAAATGTGGAGAAACGTGAGTACAAATTTACAGAAGGAGGATTTCGTTTTTAGATTAGTGTCCGTCCTGACTTTGAAAGGTCATGACTTCGACCCCCGGCCAAGTCATACCAAATACTGTTCAAAATGGTAACCGATGCCTCCCTGCTTGGCTTTCAGTATCAAGGGTAGGATTAGGGGTAAGTCCCTGTGACATATTGGCGTTAGACCTATGTCCTAAGATTGTAAGTGTACATCAAGCTGTCTGACGCAACATACACAGGAGATGGGCTCCTGGCCTAAGACCACAATGTTCTCAAATACTATTACTTGTCTTGTTGACATTTAGAGTGTTTTTACAGTATGACGACTGTTTTATTGTCTAATGATTGTATCTGTACATATTGGCCATTTTCAGACCTACCGCGGTGATGAAAATTGCCCTGGCTTCCGCCTTGATTCATGCATTCCCCTGCTTAAATGATGACAGTGGTTTTGTGAGTACTTTTTGTGAAGTAAAACTAAATACTATCTAAAAAAAGATTGATTCTTTTTTTAAATTGAATGTATATGCACAGGGTCAAGTAGACATTTTAGGCTCATGGGTTTATATGGGGATTATTTTAATATCTTGTCAGGGAACATGGTATGCCAAGGGGCGATTCCACCACCCAGCAACCGGGTTCCTAGAAGAAAGACTCCGTAATATCAGGAAGCAGTTGAGGAGGAGCTCCCGCGGGCCCAGGCCACAGAGGGAACAAGACACTGTGCCCAGCAGGATAGTCATACCAGGTAATACAATGAAAATCTGTCCCAGATTTGCCTCTGGTTTAGAGTGGTATCTGACAGACAGCTCTGCAACAAAGTATTCTCTATGGCGTCATATTTGTTACGCAGCCTGTAATGCTGCATCTTAAATGCCTGTAATGCTGCATCTTAAATCTCAGTGCAGAATTCTGCTCTTCCATTAATTTTGTTTTTCTGTGAAACTGCCTCAATTGCTGCATCAATGTTGTCTCAGAGGATTTCGCTACTTTTATATACACGTAGGCATCACTTCAAACCTATGGAACCCTGTCATATCAGTGACATAAGAAAATAGTGTATAGCACATTGAGAGATCACCGGGGGCGACCCCGGTGATGGCCTGGTGTAATATTTATATTTGACAACAATGTGATATTTTGTATTTTACAGCAGCCACCATATCCGAAGAGCGAGCTGTGCAGTTTGCAGAATGGTTGAAGAATAACTCGCAGCCCCTCGCCCAGGTGGAGGCATATATGCGGGACAGCTGCCAGTACAGGGCAGGATGGATACGGGCCGAGCACTCGAAGTCCATTCCCGAAGTCCTGGCCATGTTCCCTCGTCTTACTACTCCAGGCATGGTATGTCAAAACTCAAATATATGTATAGTAGCCTGGCGCCTGTTTGCTAGAGCAGTTTGGTAAATAGAAGCCAGGCTCTCCTCCAGGAGGAGACGCGTTTAGCCATTTTGTGAGAATGGAAACTACTCATTGCTTATTGGAGAATTAGGACAGAGCGAAACAAAATGGAATATATTGCTTCTTTTGAAAGAAAATCACCTGGACCATGTTTTTGGGGACCTGAGGAATAACTGTACCTTTCAGGACAGGAACCCCTTTTGGCGTTCCTGTTGCTATGTACAGTATATAGCAACATACATTTTTTGTAATTTTTGAATAAATATTTGAAGTTTTTCAGAAAACTTAGGTCAGGATTTAGAAGGCATTTTTAGAATCGGCCTCAGGTCTAAATGGGTTAATCCAATAGTATACACAGGACATGCTGTATAAAGCCCACTTCTTTTCAGAAGTAGTAGAGTTGGTGCATATAATTATTGTGCGTGTGCACATTCTGTTATGCATTGTCACTACTCGTGAGTTTGGATTCCTACAGGCTAAATCTTGGTCATGCTTTTATTAACCTTGCTTCTTTAAGTATTGGAGCTCAGCCATCATAGGTCTTGTCAACTTGCCAGAATTATGTCAATATCTTTATTTGTCCTGTATTTAAAACTTCATCACTTTATGGTCAGGAAAATGTACTTTTTTACTATGCACTAGGAATAGTGAGTGTATTGTCATATTGTCTAAATGACCATGTTTCTCAATTTGTCTCCATCTTTTAGATTGCACAAGATTTTTCGATCCTCTTCGCAGAGCCTGCACCTAAACTCTTCGAAACGTGGGTTCCTCTTTACGCTGACAAGATCATTCGTCTGGCGAAACGCGAAGGGAAACTCGCATTGCCAGAGGAACAGATCAATCTGGGTAAGATAGTTATTTTATAACAAACTTAGCAAATGTAAAGAATACCTTACTAATAATAATAAGGAGTTTGTTTTTATATCATGCTTTTCTGGATACTCAAATGCACTATACATAAGAACTTAACTAACAAAACACTCCAACAAGAAAGACATTTTTTTTGGTGATTTGATTGATGTGGAACTTTATTTTATTGTATTATACGACTATTCAAGTCTATTGACACCCATAATTGTCCTCCTACAGATGCCAGGGGAGAAGTAGCCCTGATGCTGCTGCCTGTCATGCTCCCTCCGCCTGTTTATAAACAGGGCAGAAAATTGGTCCGCGCCAGTGTGGAAGAATCAAAGAGATTCTTCATTGATGTTAAGCCTGTAAGTTATTTACCTTTTAACAGAAATTCAAATATAAATTCATAGTGAAATTATTCCAATTATTCTTTTACACTGTTGGAAAGCCTGATTCCTCTTTACAACAAGGTGCAACTTGTAAAGATTGTATTCGTGGAATGAGTGACACAGTTTGACGTTTGTCAGAATACTCATTTCATGAAGCACTATTCTTACAAGTTGTAACTCGGTGTAAGTTGTTACTCCATATCGACGTGGGATGTATAAACCACAGACCACACATAAGTAGACTGGCCACGCACCCAGAATAAATTGTTTAAGACCACGCCATTGAATTTAGGGCTGTCACGCTTCTTTCTTAAATCAGCTGATGGGGTGGGAGGGAGTTGAAAGAGCTTCAGAAGAGACCTGATGACAATTTCTCTGCACCGGTAGAAATACTTATCTTTTTTATTTTCTTTCTCATCATAGGTCGGAACTAACATGGTGGAGTATTTGGAGCAGCCAAATCGTCCAGGTCGTGCCTGTTCGTGCTACTGCTTCAGGATGGGATGCTGTGCTCTCAAGCCTTTGTTGTGATCTCAGGCAAGGCTATTGAGACTGAGACGGCTCTCGCAGCTGTGGATACCTGTTTCAAGAGTTTTTATGTCTTTGACATAAACTATACAAATCAGTGTTTGCCTACTTGGCAATTTTTACAGGATGTTGTTTATGAACTCGAGGGAACTGTTTCCCCAGCAGTGAAGTTCCTGAAAACGCAAATACATGCTTGCAAGTAGACCTGCATCCCCCCCACCCATCTCTTCCTTTCTCTCTCCTCTCCCTCTTGTTCCACATCTCTACATTGTATCAATAACCCTTGTGTGAGGAACTGGGAATTTTATTTTTTGATGTGTTTTGATTCTGTGATTTGAATTTTAATAAATTATTATTGTTACATTGGTGTGAGAATATATTTGATCAAGAAAACAACCGAAGGATCAGAGGTGAGTAAATGCCAACAAGATGTATCACACAATTGTGATAATGTGATAATTTAGTTAAATTGATGACTATCAGTTGTGCCAATGAAATGTCAATTATAAAAGGGAACAACCCATTATAATTGGTAATAATTCATAATTAATTATACATTAACAACTAAACCCAGCTGTGTAGTCAATGTGAACCCTTCATTGGGTTATATAACCAACCCAATTTGTTGAGTAATATTATATAACCCAACAAATTGGGTTGGTAATATAACTTATATAACCAACCCAATTTGTTGGGTTAAATAACCAACCCAATTTGTTGGGTTAAATTAACCCAGCGTGTGTTCTGTCCAATATTTAACCAGTGCTGGGTTGGGAAACTACCCAGATTGGGTTGTTTTTAACCCAGTCGTTTTAAGAGTGCACCTGAGAGCTCAGGAAGCAGCAGGTAATGTTTTGAAGTCTTAACAAAAGCAGAACCGGCTCAAAACACAATCTACAAGACAGATGAGCTAATTAGTTTCAGCACCAGGCACAGTTTCTAAAAGCTTACCATTTAAAAAATGATATTAGTTGTCAGGGAGAGAATACAGTTTATGTTGTGTGGAGATATTACAGATGGTACAATTGTTCCCAGTAGGCTGCACTCAGTATCCAGTGTATTGTATATATGGTTAGGAACTGATACCTATCGCCAGAAAAACATTGATTTAGTTTTTTGGCTTTGTAAACATGCACATTGTGTGCTCTCTCTGAACAGGGTGGTGCTCGGCAAATCATTACTTTTTTTGGCATTAATAACCACTAGGACTAACGTCTGAATATAAAAACAATGCAACAATAATATTAAATCACTTTATTTAATAAAACCAACCAACTAATGATGTGATTTGTGAATATTAATATAATTATGAGATAAGGTTTGTTTTTTTTATATATGTTTTTTTTCTTCTGTGAAACAGGGATGTGTGATGGAATGGAAAAAAAAAATCATTGAATTTGCATTGATTTTAAGTTTTTTTAAGGATTATTCTAACACAAAGTCTTATTCAAAGCTGCTGGAGGTAACTTAGGGCATTTACATATACAATCTTGATAACAGCGGATGTCCTTGATGTGTTGCTTTGGGCAACAATAAGAGCCGTCTCCTTCCCCTGTGTGTTTCACGTTGCTGTTTTTCTTATTGTTGGGATCCCATCAATAAAACTAACACATCCTGCCCTTCCAGCACAATCCACTCCTTGTGAATATTTTATTCATAACATCTGCAGGAAATGTTGAGGTTCACTGATGGTAACTAACAGCATTTAAAAAGTGGCAAGTATTAATGATTAGTAATGTGTTAAAGGGGCCGTATTCTGCACATGTTCAGGTGTGTATCAGAAGTAAAGTCTCTACTGTAACATGTCTCCATGCTTTAAGGTTCAAAAAGCTCCTTATGTTTATCATACTGCCTGTGCTGCAGCACCTCTTTTCACCCTCTGTCTGAAACCAGAGCCCAGTCTGCTCTGATTGGTTAGCTTGCAGGCACTGTTGTGATTGGGCAACCGCTGAGAGATGTCCCGCCCCTTAACCTATAATGTACAAAGAAACTACCTCTGGAGGGAACACAGGGATTTTAGCATTTACAGACCATTTACATGCACTCCCATATACAGATGTAGCGCTTCATTTCAGACGCCTACCCGTGCGGGTCCGTGATCGGCACGGGGTGGGCCCCTGCTGAAAAGGAAAACCCCCCCGCAGGACTTGAAACGCCCCCTTGATAAATAGATTTAATTATAATGAAACCAGCTGCAATGGATCACGGATCCACCAGGGGGAGCCGTGAAAAGCTGCCACACTGGAACTCATGTGAAATAAACAGCTGATCTACAGGTATCTGATATAGCGGATATTTGTTAAGATCCATATGTCACGGATAGGATCATATTCTGTGCTAAATAAGAGACATGTAATCATTTACTAAACATCACCATGTTTTTATTTAACAAAATAATGTTTAATTCACGTTGGCATAAGTACGAAACCATCGCTATGTTTTTAGATCAGGAAATGCATCCAGGCTCAAACAATTTTCAATCATCATCCTCACAATCATTTAATGTATCATATGTTCGCGAGTTGAAATGAATGCACTAAATTTAATCCACGTGAGTTTACAACAACAAAAATAATCGCTTTGTTTTTATATCACATCCGACCGGAGGAAAATGCAGCGGCTTTCACAACCGATCATCCTAATCCCACGGGCAAACAATAATATGTAGTGTTAATAGTTTACTGTATTATTAGTGTCTAATATTACTGGGGATTTCGGAATGGTACTGGATTTTGATTTATTGTATCGGCTTCATATCGCAATATATTCCCGAAGTCTGAAATGCAAAAATGTCCCACATTAGGGCAATTCACCCTACATTTAATCATTCAAACAAAATCATATTTCGTTTCTTTTTAACTAAATAAATGTTGTTTAATCCACATAATAAATTATGTGGATTAAACCACATGTATTTAGTTAAAAAGAAACGAAATATGATTTCATATCTGACATAAACGATTTGCACGACATTTGTGCATTCTTTAAACCGAGTCAAGCCGAGTCCGGAGGTGGCGGCACATTAAAGTGTGCACCTGATTGTTTAACTTGAAGGTGCCTGATGACAAAAGCACTCGTTTGCTTGGAACAAAGTAAACGGCCAAGACACACATTGAGTCCAGAAAATGAATGTTATTAAGGGCTGTAAATATAATAACCCTGTGTCTAAAATTGACAACAGGCTTATTATATTTACAGCCCTTAAGATACACTTTTGTGTTTAACCAACACACTCTCACTCCCTAAGCATCCAGGAGCGACGTTTGGTCAGTGTCCGTGGCGTCCAATTGTGATGCTCCTAGGCTCCTTCAGCATCATAAAGGGACGCAAATAGTTTTCAACTGATTGCAATGTATTCCCATCTGCATCGGGATTTGACGCTCATGGAAGCACGGCATTCGTTTGTGTCGGCTGCCCTTAAAGGCAATGTGAGCATCCATTCCCATTGGATAACGGAGAATTGTACACCCGGAAGTAAGTATTCCTCTTACTGTCGATTGATTTTACAGTGATATCTGCACTATTCATCGACTAAAAAACACCAGATTATCCTTGTTAACATTGATTGGTTGATTGGTTTAAATTGTGTGCAATGCTTTTGTATTTTTCCCCTTCGATTCGGAGAAACAAATATTTGTTCTGAGTAAAGGATGGCAGAAGACACTACACTACCCAGAATCCCCAGCTATCGTTTGACAAACCCCGTTTTTTTTCACCATTCATTCCAATGGCTGGCGTCTATGTCGCGTGATCTTCAAATTTCTCCCTGCAGAAAAAGAAAACATGGCCGAACTTCGTTTTATTCTCGGTGGAAAATGCCTATTTTAAAGTTAGTTTGGCCATTAAAATGCGTTTTGATGTCATTTGATGCGAGAAATATGAGTTGTTATTTCAGATTATGTGTGCAGTGGATGTACATGATCTTTAGTTTGCTAGTTATTACGAAGATTACTTCAGGAAATCGCGACGTTTTCATTGTTACCAAGGTGGTTGCTATCGATATTATTTCTGGTATGTTGTGTAACTGTTTAATGGTGTTATCTTTATTGCTACCCCCTTCCCCGTCAATGTATAGTGTTGGTCCACAGCGCAAACATATTAGTTTAACAAAATCCGTATCTAAAGATAGCCTACGTTATTTTCCCCTGTGCAATTCCAGTCTCACATCTCACAGCACATCGTCATTAACAAATACCGGAAACAGACCGAAAACATTTAAAAAAAAAAATAATAATACTTTATTCCGAGTGTGCTTGCTTTTCTCTTTGAAAGTCATCACATAACGGCATTGTAATACACGGTTCGGCTGCATTAAATATTACATATCTGCCGTAGTTCTGTATTTATAGAGCCCTGATGAGAAGACTTCTAGACAAACATGAGGAACTGAAAACGTGACGTGGATCATAAATATATCAGCCATTAAACAACATCTTACATTTCTTTTCACACAATACGTCTCCATGCAGTATCAACACTAATTCGGCTCACTTTTATATTTGATCCAATTGGTAGATAGGCTGTATTTACACCATAAAGGTGCACAGCTGATATAAAGGGACACCTAGTGGTTAAAGCATGTTATTGAATTTCATTATTTGTATTATTAGATATTAATAGGATCCCTATAAAGTATATTCATTACTCGTTATTCTCTACTAATAGTTAATTAAAGACTGTATATAATGACTATTTTGTACATCCCTTTCAATATTTCAAGATTTTCTAAGGTTTATTGACATCATAGGCCTACACAACTATGGTGTAGTTCTGCACTGAATTAAAAACTTGGGTCGCAGGTTCCTCAATAGTGCATTACAAGACATCTATCAATATTTGTCCATACCTCCAGCAATGTTAACTATGTTGAAGCACTTATTTTAAGTGATATTATACATAATGTATTATACTCTTATAAGATGTAAGTAGATATTTCATCTCCGGCCTTGTCAGGTATTGAACAATCAATAAATAAAGAACACAGAATTGTTGAATATAAAACACAGAATTTGTGTGATTATACTAAAGGATTTTCAAATAAACACCACTGCATATTTAACTGTTACACATGCTGATGTAACGCAAATGTTCCAACTTGGGATCAATAAAGTATATCTTATCTTAAGCTGATCGATGGCGACTGCCATATTTGCACAATGTGCCTCTGAACCTTGACAAGTGCATGTTTCAGGATTATCAACAGGGTTGGGTTGTAACGGAATACATGTAAAGGCGTTACGTAATCAGAATACAAAAATCAAGTAACTGTATTCAGCTCGCGTTACATTTGAAAAACGAGTAATCTGATTACAGTCACTTTCGTAAACCTGAAGTGAATACATTTTGGATTACTTATTGGAATTATTGGTGGAAAGATTTCCTCACAACATTTAATATTCATTACTAAAGGTACAGCCGAATCATCACAGCGCACAAAACCTATTACCGCCGCAGATGGGCCAAAAAAGCATTTGAAAAAAAATCGCGGGTCCGCTCGCTCAGTGAAACAATAACAACGAAACATGGAGGAACAAAAGTCTGCGTTTAAATCGCGTGTGTGTGTGTGGTTAAAACACATCAGCCTGCGGTCGCTCTTTAGCCTTACTAATGATTATTTCTGAAGGTATACACAGTGAAGGCGGTGCGAGCTTGTTACGGTTATCTGAGAGAACCCAAACGCAGGACACGGCAGTGTGTTACAAAGGTTTTATTTGGAGGAGATAATCCGGCTGGAGAGTATCCACTGGAGCGTAATCCATTGAAGCATAATCCTGGAGCACAAGAAGAACAGGTAAGAATTAGGACTGTCAGTCGATTAAAATACTTAATCGCGATTAATCGCATGATTGTCCATAGTTAATCGCGATTAATCGCAAATTAATCGCACATTTTATTCGGCATATGCTCGAACGGGAGCTGCCTGGACGCTGCAATCATGTTGCTGCAATCATGAGTGTGCTGACTTCTCGTACCATGTCCCGCTGTCTGGCTGCCTGCATAATGTCAAGTGCTCGGCGCAGTTGTGTGGATAGAGCGCTCCTCTGTTTTCATTTAAACAGCTCCTTATATCCGTTAGCGCAGCTAGCTAGCACCAGATGCTAACAACAACAATAGCCGCGTTCACACTGCGGTACGGTAATGCACGTAAGGTCTCTCTCTCGCTCGCTCGGGCCACACACACCCTCCCGGTCCTCCCGATGGCCAGTCGGTGCCTGCCGGTGAGCGTGGAAGTGTGGTCTGCCACAAGCGGGCGGCAGGAGCGGGGCTGTCAGCAGCATCAGCTTGTAGATGGTATTTTAAACTCGATGCGCTCTGAAACTACGGGGCGGCCGAGGAAAAAAATACACATGCGTTAATCGCGTTAAAATAATTAGTGGCGTTAATTTTTTTTTGCGTTAACACGTTATTAACGCGTTAACTTGACAGCCCTAGTAAGAATATATTCAGGTGTAGCGAAAATAGTCACTATACTTTAAGAAGGCTGAGAAGGCTAAGAGTTTTACCACTGGGGTTTAACAACGATCTGGCGCTGACAGGTTGTGGAGCCTCCGCTGATATACCATCCGTAATGGCTGATGGGAATCAGGTGTGTCGCAGAGGAGAGTGCTCAACTGTTTGCAGCTGGTGGAGATTTGAGCCGGGAGCCAGGAGTGACAGGCACCACGCCCACACAGACAGGGAAAGGGAAAACACACACACAAGGAAGGTGGCTGGAGAATGCAACCACCACAGTACCCCCCCCCTTAAGGGACGCCTCCAGGCGGTCTACCAGGTTTACCAGGTCTTCCAGGAAGTCCCGTATCAGAGATGCGCCCACGATGTCTCGCCGGGGAACCCAACACCTCTCCTCTAGACCATAGCCCTCCCAATCCACCAGATCCCCTTCCACGGCGACGAACGTCCAACAATCGCCTGACGGTGTACGTTGGATGATTATTGATGATGCAGGGGGGTGGGGGAACACTCACTGGAGGAGACAAAGGACTGCTGGCAACAGGTTTCAACAGAGATACATGAAATGTTGGATGAACCTTCATGTGTGAGGGAAGTTTGAGTTTGACTGCAGATGGATTAATAATGGAGTCGATGATGAAGGGGCCGACATACCGTGGGGTAAGTTTATTTGACTCTGTCTTGAGTGGGAGATCTTTGGACGAAAGCCAAACACTCTGACCTGGTAAGTAGTTGGGGGCCTGTGTCCTGTGGCGGTCTGCGATGAGGCGGTTGCGGGCAGCGGAGCGGAGCAGGGCTGCTCGGGTGTCCCTCCACACCTTACGACAGCGACGAAGGTGGGTCTGAACGGAGGGAACAGCAACTTCCAACGTGGTTGGAAACCCATGGCACAATGAAAAGGTGAAATACCTGTGGCTGCACTTGGCAGGGAGTTGTGGGCATACTCGATCCATGGCAGATGTGGGACCCATGATGAAGGGTTCTTGAAAGCCACACAACGAAGGGCCGACCCCAGATCCTGGTTGGCCTGTTCTGTTTGCCCGTTCGTCTGAGGATGATAGCCAGATGACAGGCTCACCGATGCTCCCAGAGCCTGACAGAAGGCCTTCCAAACGTGGGAAATGAACTGGGGGCCCCGGTCAGAGACGATGTCGGTGGGGATCCCATGAAGTCGAACTACATGGTTGACCAGAAGATCTGCAGTCTCTCGGGCAGTGGGAAGTTTGGAAAGAGCCACAAAGTGTACCATCTTTGAGAATCTGTCCACAATAGTTAGGATGATGGTATTTCCTTGTGAAAGTGGAAGTCCAATAACAAAATCCAATGCCACATCGCTGGGCCTCCCTGACCAATGACTCAATATCCAAGGTAACAGCCCCCAACACGCAGGAGGCAGGCAGGATAGTGTCTGGACTGGCAGCTGGTCCATCGGAAGCGAACTGGCGAGAGAGGGCGTCAGGCTTGAGGTTCCGTGACCCTGGACGGTAGGTGAGGGTGAATGAGAAGCGGCCGAAATACAGGGCCCATCGAGCCTGGCGGGAGTTAAGGCGCTTGGCAGATTGGATGTACACCAGGTTCTTGTGGTCCGTCCATACAATAAAAGGGAGTTCAGCTCCCTCCAGCCAGTGCCTCCACTCCTCTAGGGCAAGTTTGACAGCCAGCAGCTCTCCGTTACCCACGTCATAGTTCTTCTCAGCTGGGGTGAGGAGGCGAGAGAAAAATGCACAAGGATGCAATTTTTGGTCTCGTTCCGAGCGCTGGGAAAGAACTGCTCCTACCCCGGTGTTGGAGGCATCGACCTCCACAACGAACTGGCGAGAGGAATCAGGGTGGATGAGCACAGGGGCAGTGGTGAAGAGTCTCTTTAGCTCTGAAAAGGCTGCATCGCACTCTGGGGTCCAGGAAAAGCCAGTTGTGGGGGAAGTGAGTCTGGTTAAAGGACCCGCCACTCTGCTGTAGTCCCTGATGAAGCGCCGATAGAAATTGGCGAAACCAAGAAACTGTTGAAGCAGTTTGACTGAGGTTGGTTTGGGCCACCCCACCACCGCTTGGATCTTCTCAGGGTCGGACCTAAGCTTTCCTTCCTCAACGATGTAGCCCAGCAATGAGACTGTGTTGACATGGAATTCGCATTTCTCCGCCTTTACAAAGAGTCTGTTCTCCCGGAGTCTCTGCAGCACCTGCCTGACATGGATAATGTGCTCCTCCTTGTTACGAGAGAATATGAGGATGTCATCCAGGTAGACAAAGACTGATCGGTTGAGGAGGTCACGGAGCACATCGTTCACCATTGACTGAAAGACTGCAGGGGCATTCGTCAGTCCAAAAGGCATCACCAGATACTCGAAGTGACCGAGTGGTGTGTTAAAGGCCGTCTTCCACTCGTCCCCTTCTCGGATTCTGACGAGGTGGTAGGCATTGCGGAGGTCCAGTTTGGAAAAAATTGTGGCTTCCTGGAGGGGTTCAAAGGCGGAGTTAATGAGGGGTAGTGGGTATTTGTTTTTTACAGTAATGGCATTGAGACCCCTGTAATCAATGCAGGGCCGAAGTGAGCGGTCCTTCTTGGAGACGAAGAAAAACCCAGCACCGACCGGGGAGGAGGATGGCCGAATGACACCAGCAGCCAGGGAGTCATGGATGTAATTTTCCATGGATTTTCTCTCAGGGCGAGATAGGTTGAACAGACGTGAGGAAGGCAGAGGGGCCCCGGGAAGGAGGTCAATGGGACAGTCGTAGGGTCGATGAGGAGGAAGAGAAAGAGCTCGCTGTTTACTGAACACCTCTCCTAGGTTATGATATTCAGTGGGAACAGATGACAGGTCAGGCGGCTCGATCTTGAGTGGTGGAGAGGCGGCCTCTGCTGGCGGTAGGGCAGACTGCAGGCATGAGGATAAGCAAAAAGAACTCCAACTAATGATCTTGCCAGTTACCCAATCAATCTGGGGGTTGTGAGTTCTTAACCAGGGACGGCCCAACACTATGGGGGCCTGAGGTGAGGAAATTAGGTGAAACTGAATAAACTCACGATGGTTTCCAGACAGAATGAGGTTTACTGGCTTGGTGCGGTGAGTGACTTGGGCCAGGAATTTTCCATTTAGAGCATTAGCACTAAGAGGTGAATCTAACACTTCGCAGGAAATTCCTGCCTGAGCTGCAATGTCAATGTCCAAAAAATTCTCATCCGCCCCCGAGTCCACTAAGGCGAGCAGGGGTAGGGACTGTTGGTTGCAGCAAAGCATGGCTTCTAGCTGCGTTCTGGGTCGGGGGTTGAGAGAGGAGGAAGGGCTCGCCAGAATCCCCACAGCTACTGACGAGCCTGCCCTTTTGGCAGACTAGGACAGGAGGAAACGAGATGACTGGTTTGGCTGCAATAAACACATTCCCCAGCATGGATCCTTCTAGCACGCTCAGATGGTGAGAGGCGGGCCCTTCCCACTTGCATGGGCTCATCTCCATGGGATGAGGCTGAGTAAGGAAAGATCGGGGAATAGGGGTAGTGGCGGTTCCAATTTGGGGATCAAGTGAGAAGTCGCTGGGATTGGAGTGACGGCTAGTCCTATCCCTACGTCTCTCTCTGAGGCGATTATCAATCTTAATGGCTGTGGCTATTAAATTATCCAAGCTACCTGGATCATCCCTAGCCGCTAGCTCGTCTTTAATTGCTTCGTTCAGCCCCTGAAGAAAAGCATCCTGTAGTGACTCGTTATTCCAGCGTGAGTCGGAAGCCACTGTTCTAAACTCCACTGAAAATTCGGCTACACTACGGGAGCCCTGCCAGAGAGAAAGAAGGCGCCTAGCAGCATCCCTCCCCCGTACCGGGTGATCAAAAACTTTTTTCATTTCGGAAATGAAAGTATCATATGACCAGCAAATGTGTGGCTGGTTCTCCCTAACAGCTGTAGCCCAATCTAAAGCCCTCCCCCTCAACAGGCTCATTACATATGCTACCCTAGCCCCATCTGTGTGATAAGTACTAGGCTGCTGCTCAAAAACTAACGTACACTGGAACAAAAAGGCTCTACAATTACCCAAATCTCCAGCGTATCGTTCAGGTGTGGGAATGACAGCCTCTCGTAGCTGATGGAGGAGTGCGGCAGGAGGGGGGGGAGGGGCTGTCGGCTGTGCAGCGTGCTGCGGAGGAAAAGCCTGTGAAGTGAGCAGTTCTACCTGCATGCCGATTCTTTGCACATTAACGGAGAGGTTCCGGAGAGTCTCCAATGCCTCACGGAGAACTGTATCATGATGCCCCACGAGAGCGCCTTGACTGGCCAGGGCTTGGCAGAGTTCGTCTGTAGTTTTGGCCTGGTAGCCGGTGTCCGCTGGGTCCATACTGGCCAGATCGTTCTGTTACGGTTATCTGAGAGAACCCAAACGCAGGACACGGCAGTGTGTTACAAAGGTTTTATTTGGAGGAGATAATCCGGCTGGAGAGTATCCACTGGAGCGTAATCCATTGAAGCGTAATCCTGGAGCACAAGAAGAACAGGTAAGAATATATTCAGGTGTAGCGAAAATAGTCACTATACTTTAAGAAGGCTGAGAAGGCTAAGAGTTTTACCACTGGGGTTTAACAACGATCTGGCGCTGACAGGTTGTGGAGCCTCCGCTGATATACCATCCGTAATGGCTGATGGGAATCAGGTGTGTCGCAGAGGAGAGTGCTCAACTGTTTGCAGCTGGTGGAGATTTGAGCCGGGAGCCAGGAGTGACAGGCACCACGCCCACACAGACAGGGAAAGGGAAAACACACACACAAGGAAGGTGGCTGGAGAATGCAACCACCACAGAGCTCGTCTTCTCAGAGGCTGAGTTAACCCTCCCGCTGCCTCTTGGTGCTGCAGAGATTTCATGAAGTGAAGGAGGTGTTCCTTCTATAAAACAGCTGTGGGCAGCAAATACTGTGAGTGTCACGGATATGAATACATAGATCAAGGCAGACTGGTGCACACACTCTCCTGTTTTGCCAATCCGGTGCTTAAACAAATATAGCTCTACACCCCTGGCCGAAATGTCCTTAAAATGAAGTCAGAGTTCGACATTTTAATTAATGTCCTGCCAACACTGGCAGGACAGAAGGCGACACGCCCGTTCTAAGCCGTGTCCCTCACTCCTCACATCCCAAGCTGCATCCCCAAAAAGTTTATTATGTTGACATCGTTTCAGATGTGATGTTTCAGTTGTGCTCTTGATTAATACTGCCCATTATGGGCACAAGCAATTTTCACCCATTTATTAATTATATGTTTTAAATGTGAGTGTTTCCTATCCCCTAAACCTCCAGGGGTGTACACAGTTTAATACTGGCAACTTCTTATTATGGGAAATATGAAAGCGTCTTTTAAAACTACAACTCCCAGTAGAGACGTGCCATAGAGAACATGTTACGAAACAAAATAGCCAGCATGTGTAGTTCTGGGGACGGGGTGGGGGAGGGGGGACGCGGTGGACCCGTTCAAATCCAGTTTTGGACAGTCTGCCGTGGTTCTATCCCATTTCAAGTGCTGTTCAAGAATTGGCTTAACCCTCGGAGCACACGCTCCAATCACAGAGCTTGAGGACTATCACGGGGTTTGTCAAACAGAGCACATGGTGTAGTCCAAACGATAGCTGGGGATTCTGGTTAGTGTAGTGTCTTCTGCCATCTTTTACTCATAAAAGATATTTGTTTCTCCGAATCGAAGGGGGAAAATACAAAAGCATTGCACACAATTTAAACCAATCAATGTTGTGTAATTAACAAGGATAATCTGGTGTTTTTTAGTCGATGAGTAGTGCAGATATCACTGTAAAATCAATCGACAGTAAGAGGAATACTTACATCCGGGTGTACAATTCACCGTTATCCAATGGGAATGGACGCTCACATTGCCTTTAAGGGCAGCCGACACAAACGAATGCCGTGCTTCCAAGAGCGTCAAATCTCGACGCAGATGGGAATACATTGCAATCAGTTGAAAGCTATTTGCGTCCCTTTATGACGCTGAAGGAGCCTAGGAGCGTCACAATTGGAAGCCACGGACACTGACCAAATGTCAATCCTGGACGCTTAGGGAGTGAGAGTGTGTTGGTGACAGCTGACCACCATGACATACTTTGTTTTAGTAGATTTCGCATGAGAGCAAAATGTATAAATATGAGCATTAAATTATATGAATATGAGAACAAAATGCATGAATGTGTGAGTGACAATATATGAATGTGTGCATTGAAATATGATAATATGAGAGCAAAATGTATGAATGTGTGAGTGTAAATATATACGTGTGTGAGAGTGAAAATGTATGTATGTAAAAGGAGAATATATGTGTGTAAGAGTGAAAATGTATGTATGTAAAAGGAGAATATATGTGTGTAAGAGTGAAAACATGCTGCATTTTGAATATCCGATAGTCCACCATTTCCACCGGAAATATCAAACATTTAATAAAAGTGAAAAACAATGAACAAGACTTAACGTATTCATCATAATTAATTATATTTATTTCGTTTGGATGTAGGAATTTTGACTTTGTTTAGAGCAGTGATCTTCTACTATATGAACATTTTGGACCCAAGATCACAAAAAAAACGTAAAAACAGATTTTGAAAATGATATTATTTTTCATATAGGTAACACAAACATACACAACGAAACCATTTAAAAGCTGGTTTCTGTCAACTACGACACAGAGGGCAACATCACAGGTTCCTCCTCCTCCATGTCAAAAAACAAGCTGGCTTGACTCACGTTCAGAGTTCTCTTCATCATAGTTGAATCTTCAAAACTCTAAATCTATCTAACTATATCTAAATTATCAATGTTTGTCTGTCACTTTACTTCAATCGCAGTCTCCAGCCGCCTCTCTTCGTCTCCCGCCGCCTGTCTTCGTATATCTTCGTCTCTCTCCATTTCCCGCCGTCTCTCTTCGGTTCCAGCCTTCCCTCTTCGTCTCTTTTCGTCTCGTTTCGTATCACTCCGTTTACCTGATTACCTCACCCCCTCCCTGGTAAATACATCCTGTTGAGCAGAATCTACAGTTTCCAGTATTTTCCGTTTCGTAAAAAATTATAAAATACGGCGAAGATATTAAAATATGTGCTTCCATTATTCATACTTCTGAAATATATCTGTATTAACTTTATATCATCATATGTCCGTGTTTATTGGGTCTTTTTGCATGAAACAAAGACTGGCATATAGTTTCAAGCCAGTACTTTCGACAGAAATACACATATACATCCTGTTGAGCAGGATCTACAGTTTCCAGTATTTTCCGTTTCGTAAAATGATCAAATGCGGCGAAGATATTCAAATATGTGCTTCCATTTTTCATACTTTTGAAATGTATTAACTTTATATCATCGTATCTCCGTGTTTACTGGGTCATTTTGCATGAAACAAAGACTGGGATATAGTTTCAAGCCAGTACTTTCGACAGAAACACACGGCAATGTTGTCCGGACTGTTGTTTTTATGCTGCACTGGCTTGAACAGTTCATGTGATCTGATCGTGACGGTCGACTCCAAAGGGTTAATATTAAATACATATAAGTATTTTTACAACTTGTATTTAGAAATACTCTGTTGTAATTATTGATGCATACATGTGTTCATCCATTCAATGTGGCATCTGCTATAATGGGGTTAATGTATGATATTACTTAATAATACAATACATTATAATATATTATATGATAATTACATTTTAGTTTTATTCATTTCTTATTTCATAGTTTCTCATTATTATTATTTGTATCGCTCATCTTATTTTTGATTTTATTAATCTGTCTGAATCTGTGCTGTCCTGTTTTTCACTCTCACCCTGTTGCTGTTTGAACTACTGAATTTCCAACCCAGTCTCACAAAAAAACGTGTATTAACTACGTTGGTCCACAACGTAGGACGTAGTATTTCTACAAAAACGCCTCTGAAATTGTAAGATCCCTACGTTTTTTTTCACCATTCATTCCAATGGCTGGCGTCTATGTCACGTGATCTTCACATTTCTCCCTGCAGAAAAAAAAACATGGCCGACATTCGTTTTATTCTCGGTGGAAAATGCCTATTTTAAGGTTAGTTTGGCGATTAAAATGCCTTTTGATGTCATTTGATGCGAGAAATATGAGTTGTTATTTCAGATTATGTGTGCAGTGAATGTACATGATCTTTAGTTTGCTAGTTATTATGAAGATTACTTCAAGAAATTGTGTCTATACAACGTTTTCATTGTTACCAAGGTGGTTGCTAGGGACGCTGCTATCGATATTATTTCTGTTATGGTGTGTAAAATGGTGTTATCTTTATTGCTACCCCCTTCCCCGTCAATGTATAGTGTTGGTCCACAGTGCAAACGTATTAGTTTAACAAAATCCGCATCTAAAATTGTGGCATAGTGTGGTGCCGAGAGATGGGAGTCGGAGGCGGGGTATCAAAGGTACAAGCTAGACTTTTATTTAGCATCTCAAAACACATGTAAACAGCTTCATGCCATGGATGTATAATAAGAACTGGATACAGCGTGGGAGGCGGGGCCTCATTCATTCCTATGAGAGTTGCTCATTAGCGCATGATGATACAATGGCCCAACTTTTGAGAGAGCGAAACGTCACAGATTACCCGGCATGCCTGAGAAGTACCCGTATGTGCGCTCATAGCGCATGCGCAACTTTAACCAAAATGCTCGTTCACATCAAGCACGTCAATTTGCGTACACGTAACAGCACCGCGTGTTCATGACAGCATGGTAATGGATTGTTGTGATCATGGATTTGATATTAACGAGGCGGCAGTTAGCAGCTAGCGGCTAGCTAGTAATTATGCTAATGTAAACATCAATCGTTATGTAGGCCTACTTATATTACGTTGTAACAGGATCGAGTGATATCCAAGCAACAGAGCTTCATTTAGCATGAAATAATTATTGCACTGTATATGTATACACACACAGTGCAATAAGCTTCTTAGTGCAATAAGAAGCTACAGGGACGTTAATCTAACGTCGGTAATATTAACTTTATTTAATACAACATTTACGGTACAAGATTTAATCATACAGCCCATGTAGTATAATATTTTACAAATGATGAATTACAGCAAACATGTGCAATATTACCATTATTACAGCTCCGTGGGCTGGCAGTAAGGCGATATGGGTCCGTTGTTATTGTGCATCCATGGGTAAAGATAAACGCATGTGGCATGTAGTGCTGAACACGTAACATGAACGTGCAGGGGGGCGCGGCGCCGTGGGTTAGATGCGCGTTCATAATGCAGAGGGAAATAACTCTCAGAATAACGTTATTAGCACATTTTTACAACTTGAGGACCGAATGTTTTTAATATGGGCTATACAAGTGTTCATACTGGGTTGTTTATTTAGTTTAAAACAAATTATCCAACGAGTTACAGACCACTCTTTCCCCATGTAAGTCAATGGGAAAAAGTGTTTCTGGGCCCAGCAACCAAACGGAAGTGTAGTACCGCCGTTTGGCCAGCACGAATATTCTCATCAGACTCCGGCGCACTTCCTGGGGGCTTGCTTCATGCCCGGGAAGCGAAGACCGGCGGAGACAGGAAGTCCGGCTCACTAAAATGTCCGTGCAGAACAATACCCTAACCCCTATGGGTTAGGGTATTAACGTATTTTGACATTATTCACCCACGGATCTATATCCGTGGGTGAATAATGTCAAAATACGTTATTTTCCCCTGTGCAATTCTCAATTTATTCAACAATAACACATAATTATCCTTGTGTTTATTTATTTGTTTGATTAATAAAGACAAGTTGGAGTCCGTCAGGACCGAGGGTCGGAGCAGCTCATTTGCTTTACAGAATATTACACCCGGAAGTAAGTATTCTCTCCGCTTCGCTTGACAAACCCCGTGATAGTCCTCAAGCTCTGTGATTGGAGAGTGTGCAGACTGTCGAACAGCACTTGAAATGGGATGGAACTATGGCAGACTGTCCAAAACTGGATTTTAACAGGTCCACCGCGTCCCCCCCTCCCCCACCCCGTCCCCAGAACTACACATGCTGGCTATTGTGTGTTTCGCAACATGTTCTCTATCTATGGCACGTCTCTACTGGGAGTTGTAGTTTTAAAAGACGTTTTCGTATTTCCCATAATAAGAAGTTGCCAGTATTAAACTGTGTACATCCCTGGAGGTTTAGGGGATAGGAAACACTCACATTTAAAACATATCATTAATAAATGGGTGAAAATTGCTTGTGCCCATAATGGGCAGTATTAATATATGCCCACACACATGCCAGCTAAGGTCAGAAGAGCTTTATTTAACAGCTGGTCTTATGTCTGTGACCCCTCCTGTTGTTCATTGATGAGCCTGAAACATGCACTTGTCAAGGTTCAGAGGAACATTGTGCAAATATGGCAGTAGCCATCGATCATCTTAAGATAAGATATACTTTATTGATCCCAAGTTGGAAACATTTGCGTTACATCAGCATGTGTATAGTTGCAAATATGCAGTGGTGTTTATTTGTAAATCATTTAGTATAATCACACAAATTCTGTGTTTTATATTTCATAATTCTGTGTTCTTTATTTATTGATTGTTCAATACCTGACAAGGTCGGAGATGAAAAATGTTGGTCACAGGTTCCTCAACATTGCATCACAAGACATCTTTCAATATGTGTACCTCCACCATTAAATTGTCATATTCTGCACATTTCTTATACTATCTACATACATCTTATAAGTGTATAATACATAAGTATAATATCAGTTAAAATAAGAGCTTCAACATAGTGAACATTGCTGGAGGTATGCACAAATATTGATAGATATCTTGTAATGCACTGTTGAGGAACCTGCGACCCAAGTTTTTCATTCATTACATAACTACACCATAGTTGTGTCGGCCTTATAGGCCTTAGAAAATCTTGAAAGGGATGTGCAAAATAGTCATTATATACAGTCTTTAATTAACTATTAGTAGAGAATAACGAGTAATGAACATACTTTATAGGGATTCTATTAATATCTAATAATAAAAATAATGAAATGCAATAACATGCTTTAACCACTAGGTGTCCCTTTATATCAGCTGTGCACCTTTATGGTGTAAATACAGCCTATCTACCAATTGGATCAAATATAAAAGTCAGCCGAATTAGTGTTGATACTGCAAGGAGACGTATTGTGTGAAAAGAAATGTAAGATGTTGTTTAATTGTTGATATATTTATGATCCACGTCACGTTTCCAGTGTTGGTGGCAGTTCCTCATGTTTGTCTAGAAGTCTTCTCATCAGGGCTCTATAAATAGAGAACTACAGCAGATATGTAATATGTAATGCAGCCGAACCGTGTATTACAATGCCGTTATGTGATGACTTTCAAAGAGAAAAGCAAGCACACTCGGAATAAAGTGTTTTCGGTCTGTTTCCGGTATTTGTTAATGACGATGTGCTGTGAGATGTGAGACTGGAATTGCACAGGGGAAAATAAAGTTTCTGCACCATTTTAGATGCGGATTTAGTTAAACTAATACGTTTGCGCTGTGGACCAACACTATACTTTGACGGGGAAAGGGGTAGCAATAAAGATAACACCATTAAACAGTTACACAACATAACAGAAATAATATCGATAGCAGCGTCCCTAGCAACCACCTTGGTAACAATGAAAACGTTGTATAGACACATTTTCCTGAAGTAATCTTCATAATAACTGGCAAACTAAAGATCATGTGCATCCACTGCACACATAATCTGAAATAACAACTCATATTTCTCGCATCAAATGACATCAAAACGCATTTTTATGGCCAAAGTAACTTTAAAGGCATTTTACACCGAGAATAAAACGAAGTTCGGCCATGTTTTTTTTCTTCTGCAGGGAGAAATGTGAAGATCACGTGACATAGCCATTGGAATGAATGGTGGAAAAAAACGTAGGGATCTTACAATTTCAGAGGCGTTTTTGTAGAAACACTACGTTGTGGACCAACGTAGTTATTACACGTTTTTTTGTGAGACTGGGTTGAATATACTGCATAAAGCAAACTATATACTTTATTTGATCTAAAATATTGATGTTTTTTCATTATAGTAGCTTGTGAAAACCATTGTGACGAAGGTAACTTCGTCACTATGGACTGACGGCTTCGAGCCGGGTAATATTGCACTTTATTAGCGTGATTGCACAGTACAGTTGACATTATATATTTGCACATAATTTATACTAATTATTGAGGTAGTATTTTTTAACTGATTAAACCCGGACCCGGACTCACGAGGAGTCGACAGAACCTGGGTCGTGCTAGAGGCAGACCAACGCATTACAACAGGACAAAACAGCTTCCGGATAAGTGGCATCACGACATGGTTGACAACGGCTTCACTGGCCCCGCTGGAGGTGGCGGAGGAGGCGGCGTTGAAACAGGGTGGCTGACTGGTTGTCCCGAAGCCGAGACTGTAAAGACACTGTGCTTCCTGGGGAGAGGGGGAAGGAAATGTGACGAAGGTAACTTCGTCACTATGGACTGACGGCTTCGAGCCGGGTAATATTACACTTTATTAGCGTGATTGCACAGTACAGTTGACATTATATATTTGCACATAATTTATACTAAGTATTTTTTAACTGATTAAACCGTATTTATTGGAATGTCGTCTGGCAGGTGCTGGTCGGGTCCTCGGCTCCGCCTGAAAAGATAGGGGAGTTTGCGAGAGCGCCGAGAGTAGTTATGCTGGTGTAAGGATGACAGCGGTTGAGAGTAATCAGGGTGCAAATAATATGTTGTCTGTGGCTGATGATTGTGTGCACCTGGTGTCCTGTGTTGTCTCCTCCCCCCTCACCTGTGTCTTGTTAGTATGTGTGTATTTAGGTGCTGTTTCCTTGTAACTGGGTGTGTGTGTGAGATCCTTGTGGCTGCAGGATGTGTGCAAGGAGAACAGCAGGATTGAGGCTGTGAACTTTGTGCACATGATTTTAATAAATGCCCACGTCGGGTTATATTTTTGGACGTTCTGCCTCTGCCTCCTTGCTTGGTCTGGGCCGCTCAACGGTCAGTCTCACAACCATACAGTAACAAATAAGTGATTAAATGCTACAGTATTCAGCAAACACAACTGAAGAGCTGCAAACATTGCAAACAGACTAAGTTCTACAACACTCAGTTGTCTTTGTGTATTTTGTGAATGAAGCGCCATCTCATGGTTAAATCCTGTAATTGAACAAATGGGGAAATTGGGCAACGCCCTCTAGCAATTTGGCAACGCCCCCAGCCACTGGCATCCGCTGGGCTTTTGACTGGGACACACCCATTTGAGTCTGATCTGGAGTGCTACATCTGTAGAACACACTACAGGAGAGGGAACACCCAGAAAACAGAATAGGGCCTCTTTAATGATGGCTACATTCCATAAGGTGAGCTAGTTCGAGGATGCTGGTGTTATAAATGTTCTTAGTTACATTATATTACATTGCATCTAGCTGACGCTTTTATCCAAAGCGACTTACAATAAGTGCATTCGACCAAGAAGATACAAAGTTGAAGAAAACAGAATCATATAAGTACATCAGATTTCATAGAGCCAAAACATTTCAAGTGCTACTCAACTGGCTTTAGATAAGCCAGTCCTTTGTTAGTATACAGTAAGTGCTTTGTAAGTAATTGTATTGCGCGAAGTGGAGTCGAAAGAGATTGGTTTTTAGTCTGCGCCAGAAGATGTGTAGGCTTTCTTCTGTCCTGATGTCAATGGGGAGCTCATTCCACCATGTTGGAGCCAGGATAGAAAACCGACGTGTTTTTGCTGATGGGAACTTGGCTGATGCAGAGCGGAGTGCACGTGCTGGGGTGTATGGTTTAACCATGTCCTGGATGTAGGAAGGGCCAGATCCATTCACAGCATGGTACGCAAGTACCAGTGTCTTGAAGTGGATTCTAGCAGTTACTGGAAGCCAGTGAAGGGAGCGGAGGTGGTGTGGTAGAATTTAGGAAGGTTGAAGACCAGACGAGCTGCTGCATTCTGGATGAGCTGCAGAGGTCAGATGGCACATGCAGGTAGACCAGCCAGGAGGGAGTTGCAGTAGTCTAGGCGTGAGATGACGAGAGCCTGAACCAGAAGTTGCGTCGCTTTCTGGTTCAGGAGGGGACGTATCCTCCTGATGTTATAAAGTGTGTATATGCAGCAGCGGGTTGTAGCAGTGATGTTTGCAGTGAAGGACAGGTTATTCTCTAGGGTCACACCCAGATTCCTTGCAGTCTGAGTCGGGGAAACAACAGCGGGGCCAATGTTGATTGTTAGGTCAAGAGTGGGACACTCTTTTCCCGGAAGAAAAAGCAGTTCAGTCTTGTCAAGGTTGAGCTTGAGGTGGTGCGCAGACATCCACTGAAAGATGTCTGCTAGACAAGCAGAGATGTGTGTGCTGACCTGGGTTTCTGAACGGGGAAAAGACAGAATGAATTGGGTGTTGTCAGCGTAGCAATGGTATGAAAAACCATGCGGGCTAATGACCGATCCAAACGAGTTTGTGTACAGAGAGAAGAGGAGGGGACCAAGGACAGAGCCCTGATGGACCCCTGTAGTTAATTGACAAGGGTCGGACCGTCTCCAAGTTACCCTGTAGGTGCAGTCTTTGAGGTGGTGAGGAGGGACAGTGCAGAGCCTGAAACTCCAAGTTATTGGAGAGTGCGAAGGAGGATCTGATGGTTCACCGTGTCGAATGCAGCAGACAGGTCCAAAAGGATTATGACAGAGGAGAGGGAGGCTGCTTTAGCAGTGTGCAGTTCCTCAGAGACAGCAAGGAGAGACATTTCTGTGGAGTGACCTGCCTTGAAACCAGACTGGTGCAGATCCAGAAGGTTGTTCTGATGGAGATAACAGGAGAGTTGTTTAAAGACAGCGCGTTCTAGTGTTTTAGACAGGAATGGGAGGAGAGAGACAGGCCTGTAGTTTATATCATCGGACGGGTTGAGAGTGGGTTTCTTTAGGAGAGGGATTACTCTTGCCTCCTTGAGACTGTTTGGAAATTGATAAATGCTCTTACTCACTGGGACGTATTTCACATCTCTGGTCTTTCCAGCTTTATCAAGTCAAAGTGTTTAGCATTTGCTTAACCTAAAACTGGTTTTATTTTTATAATTTGTATTTCAGAGAAGAAGGCCAAGATCTGTTTAAAGCTGATCTTTGCCCCACTCCAGTGCTTAGCCCAGTGAAAAACGATAGTTACATATGTAACTACGGTTCTATGAATCCTGGATGACCACCAGAGGCGGTGATTAGCACTGAATATCTTCTGTATGCGCAGGTCGAATATTTATGTCAACAAAGTCACGTGTGACCTCGTATGACCCGGAAGGCATAAGTTCCGGTGTTGTCAACGAGTTCAGTCCTATGGAATCTTCTTGCGGAAACACGAGATTTCGAGTGACCAAGAACTCTGGCGGTCATCCAGGATTCAATCAATCAATCAACAACTTTATTAATCCCGCAAGGGGCAATTGGTTATGAGAAGCCGCTTATGTCATGTACACAGGCAGGAACATACAAGAAGAAAACACACAGATACACCCAGGAGCACAGATGTGGATAATTATAATAATACACTATAAATAGTTCAAAGCATCACAATAATAAATAAATAAATAAATAATCAAGTTAAAAGCCTTTTCAAGAATTTAAAAGTTTGAGTGCAGAAGGGATGAAGGATTTAGAAAAGCGATTAGTCCTTTGAGCAGGTAGAGCATATCTTCGCCCTGATGGCAACAGACGAAATTCATGTGAGAGTACATGACCTGGAGAGTTCAGAATGCTCTCTGCTTTCCACAGAATCTGTTGGTTACAGAAGGAATGTAAGTCTCTCTGTTTCACGCCGATGATCTTGGAGCAGGTTTTAACAATGCTGTTCAGGCTGTTCCTGTCTTTCAGTGTAAGGCTATGGAACCAGCAGATAAAAGAAAAACAAATAGGGCTCTCAATGAATACTTGGTAAAAACATTCATAGAACCGTAGTTGCATACGTAACTATTGTTCTATTTCATCCTTACTGACTGCCAGAGGCGGTGCTTAGCCCTGGATGACCTATACCAACAGAGTCACGAGGAAGTCTGAATACTTACCCTATAGGGATGGCCTAGGTGGACTCTGCAGGAGGACCACACCCAGCGGGTGAGGGGCGGCAACATTCACCCTGTAGTATCTGGCGAATGTGCTCGGAGATGCCCATGTGGCCGCAGCACATATATCCTCCAGGGGCACACCTCTCAAGGTCGCCCATAACGTGGAGACACTCCTGGTAGAGTGACACTTTACTCTGGATGGCAAGGGACGGTCATTCGCCTTGTATGCCTGGGCGTTGACGTCCACGATTCAGTGGGACAAGCGCTGTTTTGAGAGGGCACAGCCCCTTCTAGGACCACTGTAACACAGAAAGAGCTGTTCAGGCTGACGTATGCCTGCGGTAGTCTGGACATAAGCTCTAAGGGCCCGCACCGGGCATAGGAGTCTTGACCTCTCTTCCCCCTCTCCTGATGGGGGGTCAAACCATGCCAGCTGGATAGGCCAATTAAAATGAGAGTGTGCCAGTACCTTAGGAAGGAACGCTGTGTTCGGCCATAAGGTGACACCTGAGCCATCTGAGTTCCACCTCAGACACCAGCTGTTCACGGACAAGGCCTGAAGCTCGCTTACATGCTTTGCTGAGGTGATGGCAAGAAGGAAAGCAGTCTTAGCTGAGAGCCACCTCAGTTCTGCCTCTAACAAGTGCTCAAAGGGAGGCGAGCATAGGGCATCCAGCACCAAGGGCAGATCCCATGTAGGAGCCCTTGGGATGTTCGGGGGGTGAAGCCTCAGAGCTCCCCTTAAAAAGAGGGATACCAGCCTATGGCTCCTCACTGTGTTGTTGTCAACCCTTGCGTGTTGAGCTGATATAGCAGCCACATACACCCTGACGGTAGCGGGACACCGGCCATCATACAGGAGGGACTGCAGGAACTCAAGGGTAGTAGGCACCGAGCAATGTACTGGGTCCTCATTTTGCCCTTGGCACCAGTCAGAGAACAGTTTCCACCTGTTTTCGTACTGCCTATGAGTAGATGGTGCCCTATCATTGAGAATAGTCCCCCTGACAGGCCCTATGCAGTCGCTCAGCAGTGGGTTGGGCCCTCCAGTGGCCAGACCCATAGCTGGAGGCGGCAGGGGTCGGGGTGCCACATCCGACACTCCAGCTGAGAGAAGAGGTCCTTCCTGCTGGGGAGATGCCAAGGTTTCCCGCAACATAGTCGGTGCAGCAGGGAGAACCAAGTCCTGGCTGGCCAGAAGGGGGCCGCCAGAAGAAGCCTGTGGCCCTGATGAAGCACTCTGAGGAATGTTGGTAGGATCAGAGGAAGGGGTTGGAAGGACACCCTGGCTCATTCAGTCCTGACCCAAAGGGCTGGTCTTCTCCATCAAGGAGAACCATAGAGGGCAGTGGGTCGACATCTTTGAGGCAAAGAGATCTACCTCTGCCCTGACGAAGAGACCCCAGATGCTGGCCACCACTTCTGGATGAAGCCGCCACTCCCCTGGTGGAGGCTTGTGACGGGAGACAAGAGGGAGGAACGGCAAAGGTGGCGAGTGCCAAAGTGCGCCTGAGGAACGCACTGGCAGGCGCTGTTTCGGGCTACTGTATATCCAGCTGCTGGCGAGCCAGTGCCATGCGAATGACGGTACCCATGGAGCCGTCATCTTCCCCGTACGAGGATGCATGAGCTGAGGTACAGGAGCCAGGCCCAGAAGCATGGGACGGGCCTCCCCGTCATACCCATTAAATTGAGTGGCTGAAGCTGCCATCGAGAACACATCGTCATCTGGATGGACTGGGTGCAGCGGTGTGCCCTGTACTGGCACCAGAATGGAGAGCCAAGAGGAGTGACTTCATCTGGGCTATCTCAGTAGTAGTAGGGTGAGTAGGTCCACCCTAGAGGAAAGCCCAGGCGCCTAGGATGGGTAGGTTGGGCTGTAGTCGACTGTGCAGGGGAAAGGCCACCCTCAGTCAGTAGTTCAACCTCGGCTAGTCTAGCAGCTCTTACCGCACGAGGCATGATGGTGCAATTCATGTACGGGTCCTCCGAAAGGCCCTCCCTCAGATGCTCGAGGCCAAGACAAGAGGGGCAAAGGTCATGGCCATCCTCTGGTTGAAGAGAAGCAATACAGGTGTTACAGCCGTTAAACATAGCGACAGCACCAATGAAAAAACTCCATACTAATTGCTGCTGGCAGCTTAAGTCAGTCTGAGGGCCAGGAAACAATATCCGCAGTGGAGGGGAGTGAGCACAATAGTAGTTAGGGTGAGCGTGAGGGGTGAGAAAAACGAAGTCAGTTAGTGGTATATATGCTGTGAGAGGAGAGCGGGAATACTCTCTCCACTAGCGCCGTAGCGGGTTAGACTGAGCGAGAGCACTGTGCTAACTGGAGATGGAACGGGTATTAAACCAACTGTGTGCAGTGAGAGGGGAGCGGAAACACTCTCTTCACTAGCGCTGTAGCAAGTTAGCTTTGAGCGAGAGCACTCTGCTAACTGGAGCAGGAACCAACTGTGTGCAGTGAGAGGGGAGCGGAAACACTCTCTTCACTAGCGCTGTAGCAAGTTAGCTTTGAGCGAGAGCACTCAGCTAACTGGAGGATGGAACAGGAACCAATTGTGCGCCGTGAGAGGGGAGCGAAGACACTCTCTTCACTAGTGCCGTAACAGTTAGCTTGAGCGAAAGCACTAACTGGACGATAGAACAGGTAAGGAACCAAATGTATGTAGTGAGAGGGGGGCGGGACGCTCTCTTCACTAGTGCAGTAACAAATTAGCGAGAGCCCTCGGCTAACTTGTACGCAACTATCTCATTAGCTTGAGAATAGATAGCACCATCAGCAATAAATGGTAGGGATCTCACCGGCTGACGTGCAGGAGTGTCCGCTCTTTACCGGTCCGGAGCTCCTGGGGTCCGAGCGGGTGAACACCGCGGTCCCCTCCCTTGGGAGGGCGGACAGCTCGTCGCAGCCTTTGGAGGGCGAGCGTTTTTCTAGCCCGCAGCTCCGATGGAGACGATCACAAGGCTACAGGTAGCGATGAGCTAGAATCTATCTTCAATAAGCTAGCTTGGCTTCTACTCATAAGTAGTAACCTGTGCAGCGAGAAGATGAAAAAGGACTGAACTCATTGACAACACCGGAACTTATGCCTTCCGGGGTCATACGAGGTCACACGTGACTCTGTTGATATAAATATTCGACCTGCGCATGACAGAAGATATTTAGTGCGTTGGACCGCCTCTGGCACCCAGTCTCACGGCATTTTGTGTTCACCAACACGATTTGTAATCTATTGATTCGTGTTCACCAACACGATTTGCCCCTTTTTTTCGTGTTGCACAGCACGATTTTAAAAGCAATGTATTTCTACTGCCTGCAGCACGTCTTTTTCTCCGGTCGGGTCGTGGGAGACCGGAAGCTGTGTGGTTCATAAAAACAATATCAAGCCACAATTATTGCTTTTATTTTAAATCGTATAATTTCGGACTTTTGTTGCCGTCTGTGAGGAAAATAAATGGGGCTCAGACAATAAATGGGGCTCAGAGCCTCAGAGTACGGAAATCTGTATTTTAAAATATTTTTTTCCTTCTAATTCGTTATTCTTTTCAAAATAACACACTGTTATTTACTCACCAATAACGCACAATTATCCTTGCTTTTATTTATTGGTTTAATTCCATAATCTCGGGCTGTTTTGGCGTCCGTCAGGAACTGAATTTCAAAATAAAAATAACAGACGTAGGCCTATAAGGGACATTTCGAGCATCATTGCGATTGTCAACATTTCTGAGTTTAGGATGGCCGAAGACACTACACTACCCATAATCCCCAGCTATCGTTTAGGACTACAGTCCCCGTAAGGTTACGCGTCAAACAGCTGTGTGAAATGGAACGAAACCACGCCAGACTATCCAAAACTGGAATTGAACGCCCCCCCAGAACTACACATGCTGTGTTTCGCAAAATGTTCTATGGGACGTCTCTACTGAACGTTTTCGTTTTTCCCACAATTAGAAGTTGCCGGTATTAAAAACATTGGTGTTATCAAATGTAAAACATATCATTAATACATGGGTGAAAATCGCTTGTGTCCATAATGCGCAGCATTAATATATACCCACATGACAGCTCATTGTTACTTTGTAATTCTACGACAATTCAGAGGTTAACCTGGTATTTTTACTCCACTGCATTTATTTGAGTTACTTTGCAGATTTTGATTAATTATGTGAAATATAAACAACCCTTAAATCAGACTTTAGTTTCACGTGACCTGAGTAAAATTCAGGTAAGGTGATTGTCAAGTGCCAACAATCAGGAGAGATATTTGATAGTTGGTGCTTGAGAAGACTAAACATGTATCTGCAATTGACATGAATGGAAACGAGTAATAAAGTATATTCATTACTCGTTATTCTCTACTAATAGTTAATTAAAGACTGTATATTATGGCTATTTTGCACATCCCTTTCAAGATTTTCAAAGGTTTATTGACATATCATAAAGACAACTACGGTGTAGTTATGCAATGAATGAAACACTTGGGTCACAGGTTCCTCAACAGTGTATTACAAGACATCTATCAATATGTGTATACCTCCACCATTAAACATATTCATATTCTGCACATTTCTTATTCTATCTACATACATAAGAGTATAATTCATATGTATAATATCAGTTAAAATAAGTGCTTCAACATAGTTAACATTGCAGGAAAGCAATATATTAGACGTTAAGTACTTTGTCAGGCTTAATATTTATCTGTAGATAGATACCCCCAAAGTTTTTTTCTTATTGAAAGGAAGACCTTAATCTGTTATTTAATGTTTAAAGAAAGGTTAATTCGTTTTTCTGTTTTGCACCTCCTCCTATTAATATCTTTGTACATCCTGCACTAAACTGTTTTATTGTAGAGATCACTTATAGTATCTTCTTGATTTTTTATATTTTATATTTCTATCACAGACCTTCTACTTTCCCCCTATGAAAGTATGTACTCTTCATATTTGTATTGAAATATTCAAATAATATTTGATGAAAAAAATATTAAGAGTACATTATTGTTTTTATGTGTTATATTAGAACACATAAAAACAATAATTCAATAACGTGATTTAACCACTAGGCGGTGCACACAAGGTACACACAGCCATAATAACTTTGTATTATTAGTGTAGGACACGTTTTATTCATGCTTTCACATAATTTTACAGCATATTGCTATACTATTTCAGTCTCAGTATTTACATTCTTACATTCAAAGAAAATCAGTAATATCTTTAAAAACTACAAGTCCTTTTATATCAGCTGTGCCGTGTAAATATAACCTATCTGTGAATTAGATCAAATGTAAAAGTCAGCCGAATTAGTGTTGATACTGCAAGGAGACGTATTGTGTGAAGAGAAATTGAAGATGTTGTTTAATTTTTGAATATATTTATGATCCACGTCAAGTATTCAGTTTCGGCGGCATTTATTCAGTTTTTCCAAAGGTCTTCTCATCAGGGCTTTATAAATAAAGAACTACGGCATATCTGTAATATACAATGCAGACGAACCGTGTATTACAATGCCGTTATGTGATGACTTTCAAAGAGAAAAGCAAGAACACTCGGAATTAAGTATTATTTTATTCTTTTAAAATGTTTTCCGGATTTCATATCATATAAACACCAAATCCCAGCATGCATTGCGGCTAAAACATCCAATAAACAAGCTTAAAACCATAGCTGAGAATCTTGGGTATTCGCTCGAAATGCCTACGTCTGTTTCCGGTTATTTTTATTTTGAAATTCAGTTCCTGACGGACGCCAAAAAAGCCCGAGATTATGGAATTAAACCAATAAATAAAAGCAAGGATAATTGAGTGTTATTTGTGAGTAAATAACAGTGTGTTATTTTGAAAAGAATAACAAATTAGAAGGAAGAAAATATTTTAAAAATACAGATTTCAGTATCCTGAGGCTCTGAGCCCCATTTCCTCACAGACGGCAACAAAAGTCCGAAATTATACGATTTCAAATAAAAGCAATAACTGTGGCTTGATATTGAGTAAGAACATGTTTTTATGAACCACACAGCTTCCGGTCTTCCTCGACCCGACCGGAGAAAAAGACGTGCTGCAGGCAGTAGAAATACATTGCTTTTAAAATCGTGCTGTGCAACACGAAAAAAAGGGGCAAATCGTGTTGGTGAACACGAATCAATAGATTAAAAATCGTGTTGGTGAACACGTAATGCCGTGAGACTGGGTTGGGCGGTGAGTAAGGATGACATAAGAACAAGACTATTTGATTTTAATATCTAAATTTATTTCACATTAACTAATTTGATCATCTCCCTGCTGCCTTGGAAATTACTATTACAGATCATAAAGAATGTTAATGATCTACATCAACCATATCACTCTCCTGCCTAATCCCTCTCTGTTCTCACACACTGGTGAGAGGAATGACAGTTCATAGTAAGTCAGTAAGGGCTGCAGAGACTGTACATCAGGCCTCATTGAGCGTCATAATCAGAGTACTCAGGGGGACCGTGCAGTCCAAGCAGTTCACGTTTGCTGCAATGAATCAAAGGCATATTGAGTGGACTGAGATATGTCTGTGTGGAAGTGTAATCTGTAACATGCTCTCAGGCCTCCTGGCTGTGGGACATGATGAGCTTTACCAGTTACAGCAATTTGCATCTTCCTTCTTGTCAGCTTGACTTACAGTTTGTAAGCCGTTCTCCTGCAATGTACTGATTCAAACATCTCCCTGCTTGCACTTAATTGGCTCTTTTCATCAACTCCCACAGCCTTTGTGCTGAATTACTTTCCACAATCATTGTCAATGTTTTGGATTTTTGTTTTAATTTTCCACCTTTTTGTTTTGACATGTTTTCATCCTTGTGTCTGTCTGATCCTACTTCCTGTGTTTGACTTCCTGTCGTTAGTTTCCCTCCTGTGTCTGATTGTGCCTCATTGTGTTCACCTGTTGCCCTTGTGTTTCTGGCTCCCCTGCAAGCTGTGTCTTGTCCTGTGATTACCCTTCTTGTGTATTTAGTCCTGTGCTCCATGTCTGTTCGTCATCATTTCATGTCCCTGTCACCTATGCTTGTCCGTGTCTCCTGCCTGTTCCCGTCGTAAGTTTGTTCCTGTCTGTCGTGCTCCACGGTTTTGTTTCTGGTAATTAGTTTCTTGTTTTTTCCTGCCTTCAGCTTTTGTTAATAAAGCTCGCTTTTTGTTACCTTACCTTTTTCAGTCCCTTTTTAAACGGCACTTGGGTCCCATTTTCAACACATCCTGACAGTACGAACAGACCAGTATGGACCCAGCAGTTTTTTCATTTAGCCACAAGCTTTATGAGCTTAAATACAATCTGGAGTGTATTTTCAATGACTGGAGGAGGGCCTCATCCAGAGAGGCCAAATAGGCTGCCCTTAATGAGGCACGCAGGGAGGTTGACAGCAGGCCCTGGCTTAGGAGCTTGTTGTCTGAGAAGCTAAGAATTTTTACTAGCAGCCCTGAGTCCCAGCCTCAAGCCTCAAACCCCTTCTTGGGATCCCGCCTTGCCTTAGGAGGTCCACGGAGCCTCCAAAAGGTCTCTAGGAGACGCAAGGCCAGGATTCCAGCCGTGGCCCCAGCAGCCATGGTTCCGGCCCCAGTTCTGGCCCCAGCAGCCATGGTTCCGGCTCCAGTGCCGGCCCCAGCAGCCATGGTCCCTGCTCCAGAACCGGCCCATACAGCCATTGTTCCGGCTCAAGTACTGGGCCCAGCAGCCATGGTCCCGACTCTGGCTCCTAGTCACCTGTTGACTCTTCGGCCGACGCCAGCTCCCCGTGTCCTGTCGGCCAACCCAGTCTCATGGCATTTCGTGTTCACCAACACGATCTTTAATCTATTGATTCGTGTTCACCAACACGATTTGCCCCTTTTTTTCGTGTTGCACAAGACGATTTTAAAAGCAATGTATTTCTACTGGTAATGTGTTTTGTGCCTGCAGGCTGCAGCACGTCTTTTTCTCCGGTCGGGTCGTGGAAGACCGGAAGCTGTGTGGTTCATAAAAACATGTTCTCAGACATCAAGCCACAGTTATTGCTTTTATTTTAAATCGTATAATTTCGGACTTTTGTTGCCGTCTGTGAGGAAAATAAATGGGGCTCAGAGCCTCAGGATACTGAAATCTGTATTTTTTAAATCTGTTTTTCCTTCTAATTTGTTATTCTTTTCAAAATAACACACTGTTATTTACTCACCAATAACACACAATTATCCTTGCTTCTATTTATTGGTTTAATTCCATAATCTCGGGTTTTTTGGCGTCCGTCAGGAACTGAATTTCAAAATAAATATAACCGGAAACAGACGTAGGCATTTCGAGCGATTACCCAAGATCCTCAGCTATGGTTTTAAGCTCGCTGATTGGATGTGTTAGCCGCAATGCATGCTGGGATTTGGTGTTTATATTATATGAAATCCGGAAAACATTTTAAAAGAATAAAATAATACTTAATTCCGAGTGTTCTTGCTTTTCTCTTTGAAAGTCATCACATAACGGCATTGTAATACACGGTTCGGCTGCATTACATATTACATATCTGCCGTAGTTCTTTATTTAGAGAGCCCTGATGAGAAGACCTTTGGAAAAACTGGAAGAAATGCTGCCGAAACTGAATACTTGACGTGGATCATAAATATATCAACAATTAAACAACATCTTCAATTTCTCTTCACACAATACGTCTCCTTGCAGTATCAACACTAATTCGGCTGACTTTTACATTTGATCTAATTCATAGATAGGTTATATTTACACCATAACGGTGCACAGCTGATATAAAAGGACTGTAGTTTTTAAAGATATTACTGATTTTCTTTGAATGTAAGAATGTAAATACTGAGTCTGAAATAGTATAGCAATATGCTGTAAAATTATGTGAAAGCATGCATACAACTATACATCTTCAGATGTTGTACATACACACTAATAATACAAAGTTATTATGGCTGTGTGTACCTTGTGTGCACCTATTAGTGGTTAAAGCACGTTATTCCATCCATCCATCCATCTTCTCCCGCTTATCCGTGGTCGGGTCGCGGGGGTAGCAGTTCCAGCAGAGAGCCCCAAACTTTCTTTTCCCTGGCGACATCAACCAGCTCTGACTGGGGGATCCCAAGGCGCTCCCAGGCCAGTGAAGAGATATAATCCCTCCACCTGATCCTAGGTCTACCCCTTGGTCTCTTCCCAGCTGGACGTGCCTGGAACACCTCCCTAGGGAGGCGCCCAGGTGGCATCCTAACTAGGTGCCCGAACCACCTCAACTGGCTTCTTTCGACGCGAAGGAGGAGCGGCTCAACTCTGAGTCCCTCCCTGATGACCGAACTTCTCACCTTATCCTGGCCGGCGGAGGAAACCCATCTCGGCCGCTTGTATCCGCGATCTCGTTCTTTCGGTCATGACCCATCCTTCATGACCATAGGTGAGGGTAGGAACAAAAATGGCCCGGTAGACAGAGAGCTTTGCCTTCTGGCTCAGCTCCCTTTTCGTCACAACGGTGCGGTAAAGCGACTGCAGTTCCCTCACTCGAGAACAAGACCCCGAGATACTTGAACTCCTTCACTTGGGGTAAGGACTCATTCCCTACTTGGAGTGGACAGTCCATCGGTTTCCTGCTGAGAACCATGGCCTCAGATTTGGAGGTGCTGATCCTCATCCCAGCCGCTTCACACTCGGTTGCGAACCGATCCAGTGAGTGCTGAAGGTCGCAGACCGATGAAGCCATTAGAACCACATCATCTGCAAAAAGCAGTGGTGCAATCCTTAGTCCACCGAACTGCAGACCCCCTCCCCCACGACTACGCCTCGAAATCCGATCCATGTATATGTGACCTGCTCCATCGAAATCAGTCGCATTGACCCGAAGACACATTTTGAGTTGTATACACTGCTGGAAAGAGGAGATTCCTATCTTTCTAATGATATCAGGATTGTTTTTGTACTCCAAATATTAAGCGAAATATGTCACATTATATAATGACTGTCACCGAGTCCTCATTTTGAGAAAAAGGCCTTTAAAGTTTCCTCTTCTCTGGAATCCATCGATCTGATTGATTATTAGCGGAGAAAATTATCAAAATACTACGGAGGGAAGATATTTTCGTTTGGAGGGGAAGCTCGCGAGTGTGTGTGTATACGTGTGTGTGTGTGTGTGTTTGTGTATTTTTGCATTTGTGTGTATTGTGTTTGTTTCCCGGGGAAAACCCTCACGAGAAACACCGGCTGTTGTTATGCCTGCTGTGACGTTAAATTACTCCGTTCTCCGCTTGTAATTATGCCGTTACAAGCTTCAAAGTTATATTTATCATCTGAATTTGCCGAAACAAGTTTAATATTCTGAAAGCCAAGACTTTGTTTAATTTAAATCAGATGAAAACAAACTGTAACGGACCCTGCCGTGTTATCTATGATTACTATACTCTTACATTCATAAGTTCAGCCGGAGGGAGGGGGGCGGCGCTGCTGGAACAGCAGATTGCGAGTGAGAGGTGCCTGTCTTCGTCCCTTTACAAACTTCAAAAATGTATTTATTGTGTGATTTTGGAAATAAAAGTTTCATATTCTGGAAGCCAAGACTTTGTTTGTTTAAAATCAAACAAAACACCCGAACCCTGAAAAAATTGTTTTTTACGTAAATCCACGTTTATTTTGAAATGATCCGTTGCGACTTCCGACTGATTTCGATAGAGCGTGTCACATATTACCAACAGGATTGGTGACAAAGCGCAGCCCTGGCGGAGGCCAACCCTCACCGGAAATGGGTCCGACTTACTGCCGAGGACCCGGACACAGCTCTCGCTTTGGGAGTACAGAGATTGGATGGCCCTGAGTAGAGACCCCCTCACCCCATACTCCCGCAGCACCTCCCACAGTAACTCCCTGGGAACTCGTCATACGCCTTCTCCAAGTCTACAAAACACATGTAGACCGGATAAGCGTACTCCCAGGCCCCCTCCAGGATCCTTGCGAGAGTAAAAAGCTGATCCGTCGTTCCACGACCAGGACGGAATCCGCATTGTTCCTCCTCAATCTGAGGTTCGACAATCGGCCTGACCCTCCTTTCGAGTACCTTGGAGTAAACTTTCCCGGGGAGGCTGAGTAGTGTGATGCCTCTGTAATTGGCACACACCCTCTGATCCCCCTTTTTAAAAAGGGGAACCACCACCCCGGTCTGCCACTCCTTCGGTACTGTTTCCGACTTCCACGCAACGTTGATGAGACGTGTCAACCATGACAGTCCCTCAACACCCAGAGCCTTCAGCATTTCCGGGCGGATCTCATCCACCCCCGGGGCTTTGCCACTGTGGAGTTGTTTGACGACCTCAGTGACCTCCCCCCGGGAGATTGGTGTTGATCCCCCGTCATACTCCAGCTCTGCCTCTAACATAGAGGGCGGAGTTGTCGGGTTCAGGAGTTCCTCAAAGTGTTCCTTCCAACGCCCTAACACTCCATCAGTTGAGGTCAACAACGTCCCATCCTTACTGTACACAGCTTGGATGGTTCCCTGCTTCCCCCTCCTGAGGTGTCGGACAGTTTTCCAGAACAACTTTGGTGCCGCCCGAAAGTCCTTCTCCATGTCTTCTCCGAACTTCTCCCACACCCGCTGCTTTGCCTCGGCCACGGATGAGGCTGCTGCCCTTCGGGCCTGTCGGTACCTTGCAACTGCCTCGGGAGTCCCCCGAGATAACAAATCCCTGAAGGCCTCCTTCTTCAGTCGGACGGCTTCCCTGACCACCGGTGTCCACCAGGAGGTTCGAGGGTTACCGCCCCTTGAGGCACCTAGGACCTTGAGACCACAGCTCCCCGCCGCGGCTTCGGCAATAGAGGCTTTGAACACCGACCACTCTGGTTCAATGTCCCCAACCTCCACAGGAATGCCCGAAAAGCTCCGCCGGAGGTGCGAGTTGAAGGCCTCCTGAACTTGGGCCTCCTCCAGACGTTCCCAGTTCACCCGAACTACACGTTTGGGCTTACCAGGTCTATCCAGAGGCTTCCCCCGCCACTCGACCCAACTCATCACCAGATGGTGATCAGTTGACAACTCCGCCCCTCTCTTTACCCGAGTGTCCAAAACATACGGCCTCAGGTCCGATGATACGATAACGAAATTGATCATGGACCTTCTGCCTAGGGTGCTCTGGTACCACGTACACTTATGAGCATCCTTATGTTCGAACATGGTGTTTGTTATGGCCAATCTATGACTAGCACAGAAGTCCAGTAACAAACCACCACTCCGGTTTAGATCAGGGGGGCCGTTCCTCCCAATCACGCCCCTCCAAGTGTCTCCATCATTGCCCACATGTGCGTTGAAGTCTCCCAGCAAGATTAAAGAGTCCCATACAGGACTCTTTCCAGGGTCTCCAAGAAGGCTGTATACTCTGAACTGCTGTTGGGTGCATAAGCACACACAACAGTCAGAGTTTTCCCCCCCATAACCCTCAGGCGTAGGGAGGCGACCCTCTCGTCCACTGGGGTAAACTCCAACAACGAAGCACCTAACCGGGGACTTGTGAGTATCCCCACATCCGCCCGGCGCCTCACACCTTGAGCAACTCCGGAGAAGAATAGAGTCCAACCCCTCTCCAGAAGTAAGGTTCCAGAGCCGATGCTGTGCGTAGAGGTGAGCCCAACCAGATCCAACTGGTACCGCTCCACCTCCCGCACAATCTCCGACTCCTTCCCCCCCAGAGAGGTGACGTTCCACGTCCCCAAAGCCAGCTTTTGCCGCCCGGGTCTGGTCCGTCAAGACCCTCCGCTTTCACTGCCACCCTTCTGGCAGCGCACCCGACCCCATCGTTGTTTCCCGTAGGTGGTGGGCCCGCGGGACGGAGAAGCGGAGGTGTTGCCCACGTTGCCTTTTCGGGCTGGGCCCGGCCGGGCTCCGTGGCAAGCCCGGCCACCAGACGATCGCCGACGAGTCCTCCTTCTGGGCCTGGCTCCAGAAAGGGACCCCGGGCTTCCTCCGGGCCGGGTATCCTCACTTCTTGGTTTTTCTTTCATGAGGTATTTTGAACCAATCTTAGTCTGGCCCCTTGCCTGAGACCAATTTGCCATGGGAGACCCTACCAGGAACACAAGGTTCCAGACAACACAGCCCCCAGGTTCATCAGGGCACACAAACCTCTCTACCACAGTAAGGTGCTGGTTCTTCAGCACGTTATTGAATTATTGTTTGTATGTGTTATATTTGATTAAAAAAATATTAAGAGCACATACTTTCATAGGGGGAAAGTATATAGAAATATAGAATGTAAAAAATCAAGAAGATACTATAAGTGATCTCTACAATAAAACAGTTTAGTGCAGGATGTACAAAGTTATTAATAGGAGGAGGTGCAAAATAGAAAAACGAATGAACCTTTATTTAAACATTAAATAACAGATTAAGGTCTTCTTTTAAATAAGAAAAAAACGTTGGGGGTATCTATCTACAGATAAATATTAAGCCTGACAAAGTACTTAACGTCTAATATATTGCTTTCCTGCAATGTTAACTATGTTGAAGCACTTATTTTAACTGACATTATACACATTAATTATACTCTTATGTATGTAGAAAGAATAATAAATGTGCAGAATATGACAGTTTAATGGTGGAGGTACACACATATTGATAGATGTCTTGTAATGCACTGTTGAGGAACCTGTGACCCAAGTTGTTCATTCATTGCATAACTACACCGTAGTTGTGTATGATATGTCAATAAACACCAGAGCCTGTTTTAGATATTGTAACTACGCAAGGAACAAAACTTGAAGTTGTTGCCTGTTACAAATACCTTGGTATCTGGCTTGATGATTGTCTCTCTTTTAAACTTCATATCAATAACCTGCTAAAAAAACTGAGGGTTAGGCTAGGTTTCTTTTTCAGAAACAAGTCCTGTTTCTCGCTTGAGGCCAGGAAAAGGCTAGTCACTGTGACCTTTTTACCTGTGCTGGATTATGGTGATTTGCTGTATATGAATGCACCTGCCAATTGCCTGGTCAAGTTAGATGCTGCGTATCACAGTGCACTGAGATTTGTGACAAACTGTAAAGCATTAACCCATCACTGTACCCTGTATGCAAGGGCTGGTTTGCTTTCACTAACCGTACGGAGGCTCAGTCACTGGTACATTTTTATATACAAAGCCATGTTAGGGAAACTTCCATCTTATATCTGCTCCCTGATCTCACGGAGAATTGTAAGTGGCTACTGCCTGAGATCGAATGCTGTGGTTTTATTAAATGTGCCAACTGCTAGGACTGTCTTAGGGAAGACAGCTTTTAGATGCGCAGCTCCTCTGTCTGTAAATTAAATGGAAACTGAACAATCTGGTGCCACTAAATGTTTTTAAAGCTCGGTTGGATGCTAGTCAATCAGAAGCTATTGGTACCTGTTTGTCCACATAAACAGGTACCAATAGCTTCTGATTGACTAGCATCCAACCGAGCTTTAAAAATTATGTAATTATGTAAATGATGCTGTATGATGTCCTTTTGTTGTTCTGTTTATGCTTTTATGTTTCATGTGGAACCTACTTGAACAGGTCTCCCTTGGAAAAGAGATCAATGATCTCAATGGGATTTTATCTGTATAAATAAAGGTTTGAAATGAAATGAAATGAAACCTTTAAAATCTTGAAAGGGATGTGCAAAATAGCCATAATATACAGTCTTTAATTAACTATTAGTAGAGAATAACGAGTAATGAATATACTTTATTACTTGTTTCCATTCATGTCAATTGCAGATACATGTTTAGTCTTCTCAAGCACCAACTATCAAATATCTCTCCTGATTGTTGGCACTTGACAATCACCTTACCTGAATTTTACTCAGGTGTAACTAAAGTCTGATTTAAGGGTTGTTTATATTTCACATAATTAATCAGAATCTGCAAAGTAACTCAAATAAATGCAGTGGAGTAAAAATACCAGGTTAACCTCTGAATTGTAGTGGAGTAGAATTACAAAGTATCAATGAGCTGTCATGTGGGTATATATTAATTAGGGCGTTAATAACGCGTTAACGGAAAAAAAAATTAACGCCACTAATTATTTTAACGCGATTAACGCATGTCTATTTTTTGTCCTCGGCCGCCCCGTAGTTTCAGAGCGCATCGAGTTTAAAATACCATCTACAAGCTGATGCTGACAGCCCCGCTCCTGCCGCCCGCTTGTGGCAGACCACACTTCCACGCTCACCGGCAGGCACCGGCTGGCCATCGGGAGGACCGGGAGGGTGTGTGTATGTGTGGCCCGAGCGAGCGAGAGAGACCTTACGTGCATTGTTGTTGTTAGCATCTGGTGCTAGCTAGCTGCGCTAACGGATATAAGGAGCTGTTTAAATGAAAACAGAGCGCTCTATCCACACAACTGCGCCGAGCACTTCACTTTATGCAGGAAGCAGACAGTGGGACATTGTACGAAAAGTCAGCACACTCATGATTGCAGCAAGATGATTGCAGCGTCCAGGCAGCTCCCGTTCGAGCATATGCCTTGAGTTGCACTTAGCTCCAACGATCCAACACACACACACACACACACACACACACACACACACACACACACACACACACCCCATTTGTATTGTATGAGAGGTTCCAGGTTGAATTGAGGCGAATATTTGTAATGTTCAGGTTGTTGTGTTTAATATTCATGAGAATATTTGTCATTGTTCAAATGATAATAAACATTAGCATAAAGCATATTTGTCCACTCATATGTTGATAAGAGTATTAAAAACTTGAAAAAGATTCCTCTAAGGTACATTTAGAACAGATAAAAAATGTGCGATTAATTTGCGATTAATCGCGATTAACTATGGACAATCATGCGATTAATCGCGATTAAATATTTTAATCGACTGACAGCCCTAATATTAATGCTATATATTAATGCTGCGCATTATGGACACAAGCGATTTTCACCCATTTATTAATTATATGTTTTACATTTGATAACACCAATGTGTTTAATACTGGCAACTTCTAATTGTGGGAAAAACGAAAACGTTCAGAAGAGGAAATCGCGAGGCGCATTATTCAGAGTAAGTGACAACACTATTGTTTCTATTTTCCCGTTTACAGTCATAAAACCTATTTTTACAACCGTCGTTTTGGCGTCAACTTTTACATTACGGTATACAGTCGGCAACTTCAGTCTGCATAAAGTTAGCAAGCCAGCATTGCTAATGCTATCGTGCCTAGGTTAAATACACGTTATTATATTAATAAATGTCAACAGCCATGCGTTGTACATCCGATTGACAACAGTCATTTAAATAAGTTGTTAAACGACTCTTGTATTAATGGGCATGTTGTAATTAGTAACTACACTTCTGTGAGCAGTGGTACAGAAGTCATACAGCATATATACTGTATACACAGAGGTGGGAAGTAACTAAGAACATTTACTCAAGTACTGTACTTAAGTAGAATTTTGAGATACTTATACTTCACTTGAGTGTTTCCATATTTTTCTACTGTGTACTTCTACTTCACTACAATTCAGAGGTAAATGGTGTACTTTTACTCCACGACATGTGTTTAATAGCTTACCTTTAGTTACTTTACAGATTTGGTTAAGATGCCTATTGGTTACTGGTGGCATTTTATTAGTTTATCAGTTTATCAGTTTATTTGTTCATATAGACACCTAAAGTATATCATATATTATAAGATATAAATATCTTTATGTGAGATAAGGGATCGTTGCTCACTATGATATGATAAAGTGTGTTATATGCTCCAGGAAGGATACAGTATATTGTTGAATATATATTCAAGATAGCTATATACTGTATATAACATTACATTAATTGTAATTCAATATACATACATCAATCATATATGGATAAAAGGACAACTTCCCCGTTTATGAACATGATGTATGTTTATACATGATTATATGTGTAGATAACCTGTGTAAATAATGGTTAGCATGGTGTCAGTGTTGTTCGCTTTGCAGTGTTGTTCTCTCTAACACTTGCATTGTTATTTTACTTAAAGTTTAGATGATCACTAAACCTATAAGCCATAACGAAATGGGAGATGCAGAATGGACGGGCTTTGGCCTTCAGGAGGGATAAACCTGCTCCAAGGAAACGGAAGTGAGGTGACCTCTGTCAGAAGGTAAAGTATAGAAACATACCTATTACTTATTATTCACATATGATAAGTATATTACTGGACATTTACAATTTACTGGTGCAAATATTATCAATCATAGGATTTACACTGAGTGACTCACTCCAGACTAAAACATAATGATGATAGTTTCAGATTAAGAAATGCCTCATGCATATATTTTATATCATACCCCCAGTAGTTACCCCCAGAGCCCAGCCTCCTCCCTGTGGTCTGCCAGGAGCCCCCAGAGCCCAGCCTCCTCCCAAGCAGTCTCTGGGTGCTGTCCATGTACGGCAGGGATATCCTCCTCCCTGGTTGCTTCCTCCTCCTTGCTGACCCAGGGATCTCCATCTCCTCCTTGCCTTGTCTCTCTGCAACACTCTCCTCCTCCCAGCCTGCGGCCTCCTCCCTAGTAGCTTCCTCCTCCCTGGTTGCTTCCTCCTCCCTAGTTGCTTCCTTCTCCCTGGTTGCGTCCTCCACCACAGCTGCTTCCTCCTCCCTAGTTGCTTCCTCCTCCCTGGCTGCTTCCTCCTCCCTGGTTGCTTCCTCCTCCCTGGCTGCTTCCTCCTCCCTGGTTGCTTCCTCCTCCCTGGTTGCTTCCTCCTCCACAGCTGCTTCCTCCTCCCTGGTTGCTTCCTCCTCCCTGGCTGCTTCCTCCTCCCTGGCTGCTTCCTCCTCCACAGCTGCTTCCTCCTCCCTGGTTGCTTCCTCCTCCACAGCTGCTTCCTCCTCCCTGGTTGCTTCCTCCTCCCTGGTTGCTTCCTCCTCCACAGCTGGTTCCTCCTCCCTGGTTGCTTCCTCCTCCACAGCTGCTTCCTCCTCCCTGGTTGCTTCCTCCTCCACAGCTGCTTCCTCCTCCCTGGCTGCTGCGTCCAAGCAAGCTGCGGCATACGCCCATGCTGCTGACTCCTTGCACCCTTGTGCCTCCTCTCTGCCCTCCCTGTCCGCTGCCGCCTCTCGACCTTCTGCCTCCTCGCAGGCTCCAGCCTCCATGCCTCAGCCAGGTGTCTCTTCAGCACTTGATTCTGCGCCTCCTGATGAGTCTGGGGTATATAAATCAATATGCAATTATGTGTTTTAGCTGTGGTTGTCTTTTTTCACTGTCCTCACATTCTTTTTCTCTTTTCTATATGTTGGCAGCAACCTGATCTCACCAGAATGCGTGACTCCACCACGACTCCTTAACACCACAATGCGTGGTGGAGTCACGAACTTTGTTACATTTGCGTGTCGGCACCACGCAAACAACCCCAATGTAAAGTGAATGAGGCTCCTTTGTCGTGGTGCACACACGCATTTCTACAACGTGCATTGTGTGTAATGCAACTGTTATTTTTATTAAATTAGTTAGTTTTTAAGGAAGGCCAGAGCTTCAGCTGTGTCAAATAGATTGTTCCCTTCAGTTAACGTTATTTAAAAGATAATGATCATGTCCCCTGTATTGTATTACGAGCGTCCATTCCCATTGGATAACGGAGAATTTTACACCCGGAAGTAAGTAGCCTATTCTCCTTACTGTCGATTGATTTTACAGTGATATCTGCACTACTCATCGACTAAAAAACACCAAATTGTCCTTGTTAATTACACAACATTGATTGGTTTGAATTGTGTACAATGCTTTTGTATTTTCCCCCTTCGATTCGGAGAAACAAATATATTTTCGGAGTTTTTGGACGGCAGAAGACACTACACTACCCAGAATCCTCAGCTATCGTTTGGGACTACACCATGTGCTTAGCTTTACAAACCCTGTGATCAGTCCTCAACCTCTGTGATTGGATGCGCGACGTTTACACAGAGCGTCCAAAAGGACTTTGAAATGGAATGAAACCCATCTACGGCACACTATTCAAAACAGGAATCGAACGTGTCCTACCCCCCTCCCCCCCTTAGGTCACAGGCTCCTCCAACAGTGCTACGCAATAAAACAGATGCACAGAAAAAATTGTGAAATAGTGCAATAAGAGTCTATATACAAGTGATTGGAATATGATATATTTGATAAATAATTTCTAAGTAGCAGCCAGATGAATGTTATTTCTAAGTTCAGGTGTTTAATAGTCTTCTGGCCTGTGGGATGAAGCTGTCTCTGTGTCTGGTGGTTTTAGTCCGAATGCTGTGGTACCGCCTGCCAGACTGCAGCAGACAGAACCGTTTGTGGCTGGGGTGATGGTGGTCTTTTATAATCCTGAGGGCTTTCTTTAAGGTTAACCTGGTATTTTTAATCCACTACATTTATTTTAGTTACTTTACAGATTTGGATTAATGATGTGAAATATAAACAACCCTTAAATCAGACTTTAGTTACACCTGAATGAAATTCAGTGAAGGTGATTGTCAAGTGCCAACAATCAGGCGAGATATTTGATAGTTGGTTGCTTGAGAAGACTAAATATTTATCTGCAGATCCGTTTAAAGCATATTCATTACTCGTTATTCTCTAATAGTTCATTAAAGACTGTATATAATTGCTATTTTGCACATCCCTTTCAAGATTTCAAGATTTTCTAAGGTTTATTGACATATCATATACACAACAGTGTAGTTATGCAATGAATGAACAACTTGGGTCACAGGTTCATCAACAGTGCATACAAGACATCTATCAATGTGTGTATACTTCCACCATTACACTGTCGTATTCTGCACATTTCTTTAAATAAAGCCTTATTAGTTAGCACATCCTCCTATCAGGCACTAAACTGTTTTACTCTAGATATCATTTGAGTATCTTCTTGATATTTTCTATTCTATATTTATATAATTGACCTTCTACTTTCCCACTATTTTGTATGTACTCTTAATATTTGAATGTTTTCATAAAATATAACACATTCAAAAGTGCGTTACAAAAATGAAAGACATTAAGAAAAAGGCATTTTAAACAGTCATTAAAAAGCAACACAATCTTCCTGCATTGCAATTACTCTAAACGTGTAATAACGTGCTTTTGGGTTAAAAGCATAGGTTAAAAGGCTGTCAAGTTTACAGTGTTAACAAAATAAAATATACTGCTGTTTCCGGTTTAGTTTACGACGAATATTATTTTGTTATTGTTTTGATATTTGTAACACAAAAGCGATGGAAAAAACCCATAGCAACCAAATAAAGATGGTCTTAACATGACCCAGTCGTCTAGTAGTTAATAAAAAACAATAATATCAAAACAAAATATTACTACTAACTTTATTGTGAAATTAAAACAGAACGGTAAAAGAATAGTTTCCGGTGTATTCTGATGCCCGATCTCTGTAGATAAATAAAGAACTAAGACAGATGTGTAATATTTAATGCAGCCAAACCATTTATTACAATGCATTCATGTGATGACTATCAAAGAGTGAAGCAAGCACTGCTGAATAAAGTATGATTTTCACTTTTACGAAACGTTTTTTTTCATATGGAATGCAGTTGGAGGTCAACCAATCAAAGAACTTGAGGACTGATCACGGGGTTCATGGTGTAGTCCCAAACGATAGCTGAAGATTCTGGGTAGTGTAGTGTCTTCTGCCGTCCAAAAACTCCGAAAAAATATTTGTTTCTCCGAATCGAAGGGGGAAAATACAAAAGCATTGCACACAATTCAAACCAATCAATGTTGTGTAATTAACAAGGACAATTTTGTGTTTTTTAGTCGATGAGTAGTGCAGATATCACTGTAAGATCAATCGACAGTAAGGAGAATAGGCTACTTACTTCCGGGTGTAAAATTCTCCGTTATCCAATGGGAATGGACGCTCGTAATACAAGACATGATCATTATCTTTTAAATAACGTTAACTGAAGGGAACAATCTATTTGACACAGCTGAAGCTCTGGCCTTCCTTAAAAACAAACTAATTTAATAAAAATAACAGTTGCATTACACACAATGCACGTTGTAGAAATGCGTGTGTGCACCACGACAAAGGAGCCTCATTCACTTTACATTGGGGTTGTTTGCGTGGTGCCGACACGCAAATGTAACAAAGTTCGTGACTCCACCACGCATTGTGGTGTTAAGGAGTCATGGTGGAGTCACGCATTCTGGTGAGATCAGGTTGGTTGGCAGGCTGTGGATGACTCTGGCATGGCAGGCATGGACCGAGTGGACAGCTTGGCAGAGTGTCTGGTGGAGCTGAGGAACCAGCTGACTATGGTCCTAACAAACCAGCAGGTCAGGATCATGAACAGTCAAGCTGCTTTTCCTCTGTGCATATCCAAGTTCACACTTTGAGATATTCTTGTCTTATGTGCTGTGTTCTCCCTCTCTCAGGTGAGTTGCTCTGTGGCAGAACCTGCTGGACTATGACAAGCAAAGGGTGGTTTTTGCTGCCAGACATCAGAGCAGGCTGGACACAGGGCGGTTCAGGTCTCCTAAGAAGAAGAATCAGGAGTTCACTCCAGGGGTGGAGAGTTTGAAGAGGCATGCTCTCACCACCACTGCCCCACTTGCACAGTGGCCAGATTGCTGCCGCCTGATTGAGGCAAACTTTGTCAGGCTCTGTGTTATCCACCGTAGTCCCAGGAAGAGGGGGACTGGCACAGTGTCAAGATGGGATCTCATCCTGGAGGACTACAGGAAAATCAGGCGCCGCATTCTGTCCAATGGGACAGTTATGCAGCAGCCCACCCTGCAGCTGGTGGACGTGAGCCACACCACCCGGTGCAGTGGCACAATAAGAGGGTTAACAGGGAAGACCATGCAGTGGTGTTGCAGGGGCTGGTCTTGCCTAGCTGCCTGTCTGTGGCATCTGACCCTCTTCCCCCTGCCAATGTTCGCCCCCAATCAGCCAGGTGTTGCTCACCATTACATCCTCCCAAGTAGCACCGTTGGCCAGGTAAAGCTAAAGAGGAAGGCCTCACCCACAACAGCAACACCGGCAACTTTAAAGCTGCGTCCCCAGCTGCAGCTATTCCCTGCTCCACCCTCTGGTCCTCAGATGGTGGTGCGGCAGCTATTCCCGGCTCCACCCCAGCTTCCCTCTGGCCCTCAGATGGTGCGGCAGCGACAGCTCTTCCCTGCTCCAACTTTGGGCCATTGCTCCTGGATTTTTAATCCAGTGACCTCACAGGTGCAGGTCCAGGTCGCTGCTCCACAGGCTCCGAATGCCAGCCTCTCCTCTGTTCTTCCTGCTCCTACTCCTGCTTTAACCACCCAAAAGCTGACCCGCAAGGTTGTGCACAACACGTGCAAAAAGTGTGGGAAGTTTCGCACAGCGGAAACTGGACACAGCCAGTACAAGGGAGTTGTTTACTGCCCCTTGGTTGAGGCTTTGCCAAAGGAGCAGTGGCTGAAGGACATGAGGAACAAAAAGTGAGAAGTGTTTCCCACCCCCATAGGCATTGACACTTAATTATGTATATAGTTTGGTTTACAGTTTAATACTTATGTGTGTATATATCTTATGTATAAATTGTATATAGTAATTTTATCTTCTATTTAAGAGTGTTATTATCATTATTTTGTTATACCGTTTTACTACTGTTTTAAATGTTATTATGTTTAACTAACATAAAATAAAGGTTTGGCTTTTTCAAGTATGCCTAGTGTCTGTCCAATAATTGTAGTGGAGTACTATGTTTACAATTTCTATACTTTTTCGTTCACCTTTTCGAGCAGCAGTTCGAAAGGCAAAAACAAAATAATTATAAAACCTATACCTTAGTTGATATTAATGTAATGGTTATATTTTTATTATTTATCCACAGCACAGAAACAATGAGCTTCAATACAAATCCATATCGGTGACTTAAAAACTATCCCTGATTTAAAAAAAAAAGTATTTAATAAACTTGAAAGAAGTAAATAACTTTTAGTTAATATTTAATAGAAATATATTAATAGTTAACTGTATAACACAAGTCTTATCAGTCAATATCTCTAATTAATTAATGTTAAGATATGCAACACAAGCACTTTTATTCCTCTCATGTTCTATATATTATACACTTCAATACTGACTGAGTTGGGATTCAATCCTGCAATCTTGTGGATGTGTTTTCCGCCTCAAGAAATAAACAAATACATACTTTTTTTGAAACACTACTGTATATAAACACTTTTAAATGCTACAGAAGGGAAATTGGGAGCAGGAGAATCATTTTTTTCTCCTCTTTTCTCCTTTTTCTCTTGTTTTCTTCCTCCCCGCCGACTACTCTTCTGCCGGGGGTCCTGCCAACCCTATGTACTGTGCCGTTGGAGGCCCCGTCGACTACTCTTCTGCTGGGCGTCCTGCCAACCCTATGTCCTGTGCCTTTGGAGGTCCCGCCGACTACTCTTCTGCCGGGGGTCCTGCCAACCCTGTGTCCTGTCCCGTTGGGAGCCCCGCCGACTGCTCTCCTGCCGGGGGTCCTGCCAACCCTGTGTCCTGTGCCGTTGGAGGTCCCGCCGACTATTCTTCTGCCGGGGGTCCTGCCAACCCTGTGTCCTGTCCTGTTGGAGGCCCCATCGTCACCTGTCTTGCCGGGGGTCCTGCCAACTCTTTGTCCTCTTCCGCCAGGGGCCCTGCCTACTCCTTGCTCTGTTGTGTTGGTGGTCCAATCTACACCAGCCCTTGCTCCATCCGGGGTCCCATTGACACCAGCCCAGGTCAAGTCCAGGATCCCGTTTACGCAGTCCCACCGGCTCCGGGGTCTGTCCGGCCGACACCGGGTCCTGTCCGTCCTCCGGAGCTGTGCGGTCTTCGCCCTCAAGCCCGGCCTCCTGAGTTCCCCAGCCGTGCTCTTCGCCCTCGAGCCCGGCCCCCTGACTCCTCGAACTCTGCCTTGCCCCCGGGCCGTCCGCCCGAGACCCCCTTCACGAACTCTGCCTTACCCGCGGGCCATCCGCCCGAGACCCCCTCCATGGACTCTGCCTTGCCCCCGGGCCGTCCGCCCGAGACCCCCTCCTCGAACTCTGCCTTGCCCCCGGGCCGTCCGCCTGAGACCCCCTCCTCGAACTCTTCCTTGCCCCCGGGCCGTCCGCCCAATATCCCCTCCATGGATTATGCTTTGCCCCGGGATGTCCGTCCGAGTCCCTCCTCCGGACCCCCTCCACCCACCCTTCTAGAGGTTTTGGACTTTTTAGGGTTTTTTGGGACGTCTTGAATCCGTCCCTAGAGGGGGGGGGGGGGTTCTGTCATGGTTTTGGATTTTTGTTTTCATTTTCCACCTTTTTGTTAACCCTAATCTTTAACAGTACTTTTATCGGTTCTTTTGGAGAAAAAAATAAGGTAAACTAACTAAACAAATTTTGAACAAAACTAACGTTTATTTTTATTTAAATTAAATAAATAATATTTCACATCAAAAGAAACAACAATGTTTTAACAAATCGTATTAAATAATCTGATGACAGAATTGTAAACATAATAGCTGAAACTTTAACAAAATAAATAACTCTGTTACCTCTAATCATTAACCCATGTTTGTATCATTGAGTTAACTCTGTGTGTTGCTGCTAGCATACATAACACCTGACGTGGAAACGTTACTCGTGGATGGGGCTACAGAGCTGCTAGAAAGACAGTCAAACCCGGTGCATTCCTCCGTCTGAATGTGGTGCACTTTTGCTAAATGTTTAGACAAACTGCTCGTGTTACCGCCCTTACATGCTAAACTCTTATTGCACTTTTGGTAACGAGTATTGTCCACATCGACAAGGCTATAGTTTAACCACACCTCTCTCCGCTATCTCCTCTGTGTGTGTGTGTGTGTGTGTGTGTGTGTGTGTGTGTGTGTGTGTGTGTGTGTGTGTGTGTGTGTGTGTGTGTGTGTGTGTGTGTGTGTGTGTGTGTGTGTGTGTGTGTGTGTGTGTGTGTGTTGCATGTAGCAGCTGCGTGTGTGTAAACTGCCCCGTCCCCTCGCACACAGACGGGGGAGAGAGATCTCTCGACTGGATTGGAAAGATCTAAAATACTAAAAATAATCAGACGCATTTTGCTGTCTTTTTGCGTATTAGAAACGGATTTTGCAACACTTAAACTGCAATGTAATGTTTGTGTAGCAATAATAGGACAGAATACGTTTTATTGGATCCAGGCTAGAAACATGTTTATTTCTGCTGTAAAGTTGGGCATTTTAACATGGGGGTCTATGGGAATGGCTCCTTTCTGCATCCATCCCTTGTCGGCCACGAGATGAACTGCAGTTTGTGGAACTTCCTTCTGGGCTTCCCGCTCTGCGCTATGAAGCACTGATTGGCAGTGGGTGGGCCAGACGTGCATGTGGGTACAGCTACGACACTGATGTGAAGGCCTTCATTGTCTCAATCTTCCACAAAGCTCCAGGGAGAAAAATGTCTGCTATGATGAGAGGAAGTGATTCCACTATCCACCCTCCACCACTCAGGTTGGAGGGATGAGAGGTGCAGGCAGAGCTGCCAAGTCTCACCCTTTGAGAGTGAGAGTCACGCAATTTAACCTCTTCACACGCCTCACGCCACACTTGCCATTTCACACGCTTTTCCCCCCCTCTCACTACTTTATAATTATTTTTTTATTTAATGATATATTTCCATAACTTGTTGCTTGAGGTTTGCCGTAGTTCGAGTCAGGGATAGGGTGAGCCCGCCCTATTCTGCCCCCGATTGGCTGACCGAGAAAGGCACCGTATACAAACCAATCAGAGGCAGCTTAGGGCGGGTCATTGCGTCTGGTCTCTATCCTATGAAGAACCCATTTTCATCTGAAGCGGGAGGTCAAACGGTAGGTAATCACTTCATTTTAATTTTACAAACACTTTATTTTTATTTTTATGAAGTCAATGGTGAGTCTGACTACGTGAGCGTTACACAAGCTGCTGGTGAGCAGTGTGGCAGGTTGCTGCGGTGGGTTTAACAACAAACAACCGTGAGTTATAGCCGTGTAAGTTAAATCGTCACGCGTGTGTGAGCTAATGGATGCTTGCTATGAGCTAAGGGAATTTACAGTACTGTACCTGTGTTGTTTGCATTTCTGTCTAATAAAATATTCAATCAATCAAACAGTAACATGTAGCTATCTTTTAAGACTGTACTTCGATTTCTGTCTGATTTTTGTCTGTTAGTGTGAAAGTCTGAAAGATGTCAGATAAGAAGAAGAAGAAGAAGCAGCAGAGAGATCTGCTGTCATTCTGGGCAGTGGAGGGTCAACCACCCCCTGCCAAACTTGCCAGGTCAGAGGAAACAGTGGAGGAGGCTTTGGATCTCTCAGTGAATGACAGAGCGGAGGAAAATGAGTGTCCAGAGGGCACAGAGAATGAGACTGCAGAGGAGACAGAAGATGATGATGTAGAAGAGATTAAGGCTCCAGAGGACACAGAGGATGAGACAGAAGAGCCAGCAGAGGAAATGGTGGAGATGAGAGTAGAAACAGGGAAAAAGCAGAGTGCTAAGAGTGGAGCAGCCACCTACAGGTGCACTTTTAAAAGGGAGTGGACAGCAGAATGGCCATTCATCACTATAGGCACCACCACCTCTTACTATTGGTGCTCTATATGCAGAACATGAGAACAGCTGTGCCCATCAAGGAAAGGCAGATGTCATCAGGCATATGAAAAGCAAAGGGCATCGTGCCAAAGAACAGGCAATACAGTCAACAACCACGATTGCACCTTATTATGCCCCAGTCTCTGTTGGTGGCATGACAGCACAAGAGGCCAAGGTATATATTATGAACAGTGGCAGTGGCTGAATTGCACTTGTAGGTTATATCAGCATAAATAATAGTAAATGAAACAAACTGTCACAAATGCCTTGTCTAACATGTTAATTTGGACTGTTTTTATTTATGTTTATTGTTGTATGTAATTGTGTATTTCTAGGGACCTTGAGTCGGCAATAAATGCATTTATTCAATCCAAAAACACTTAATGTTTTATGGAATGTTTTTACATGATTTGCTCTTTGATGACCCCCTTTCTGCTGCAGACAAGGAGAGCTGAGGTAAAGGTGGCAGTGTCAATGGTCGAACACATATATGTACCATATCGTTGCAGGAAGAGAGAAGATGAACCCACTCACTGTGCGGGTATATGACGGTTCCACCAGTAAAGTTGTCCACAGGTTTCTGGATACGTGCCCCACCAGCGGGCCAAGCTGCGGCACAGCTGAAGTGATATACCAGAAGATGGACGAGGCCTTGCAAAAAAACGCCATACCATGGATAAACTGTGAGTCTGTCTGTTGATAATGCACCTGTCAATACAGGAGCAAGAAATTCCATCGCATCCAGAATTCTTAAAGAACATGGCAGCATCTACATCCATGGGTGCCCCTATCATGTCATCCACAACACTGCCAAACAGGCTGGCCTGGGCTTTTTGGAGGTGAGTTGAATCATGTATGATTTCTATGACCAACCGTATCCGTTATGCCTAATGTGAAGTCTAACAGGTTGTTTGTTATGCTGTGGTGTCATGTGATTATAAATCATCATGTATTGCAGGTGTGTGGATTTGATCCAGAGGATCTGACTGTGGATGTGGGATACTGGTTTAAAGGAAGCACCAATCGTAAAGGTTATCTGACAGGTATGTGCAGTCCAAATGAAATGCAGAAGAGTTCAATTAAATTGAAATTAAGATGTTCCATTCTTGTCATAGAATTCTGTGAGCTCCATGGAAGCAAGTATTTAGAAATACTTATGCACGTTTCCATTCCATGGTTCAGCCTGGAGAGGTGTTTGACTCGTATCCTGCAGCAGTATGAGCCACTGGCCAGCTACTTCAAGTCATCAGGTAGGCATTATATTTCAAGTTGCTTTCGAAGTTTCTGAAGCCCGCAGCACTGCAGCACCAGGAATTGCATGAAATCCTCTATAAGGACCCATCAAACCAACTGCCAGGTAATCCTCCAAGTTTCACATCAGCAGATGCACATAGACTATCCACTCACTGATCTCACTCACATAATACTGTTTGTGTTTGTTAGAGGGCTGCTTGTGCAGACAAGTTATGAGTTTGATCATCTCATCTCATCACACACGACCACAATGGAAACAAGTCCACAGGACTTTCCTATGTTATCCTATTAGCCCAAATGAGTGACTGTACCTTGTGTCACTGATGTGATGAAGATACTTAAAGGGGTGCTTTCAAGTTAGCTATTGTGGTTGTTGATGATTGCTAAAGTGACTCAACACCGGTCTTATTCCCAGTCTCATACTGACATGTTGGTGTTGGGAATGAGAACATATTGCATCAATCTTTCTCCAGAATCGCATACAGCACCTTAATGAGGTGACGTTGTTGATTTATTGTGTCTCTCGTAGGAGAAAAGCTGGTGATCGGCTTCACTACTCGAGGTACACTCAACAGGCTCCTTGATGCAGGAGACATTACACCGCAGCAAGTGCAGAGGTTCCAGCAGGCAGCAGTGGCGTTTCTGGTGAGGGCTGTGGAGTATGCCATGAAGAAACTCCCCATGAGAGAGCCCCTGATCAAACATGCCATGTTTCTGGATGTCCAGCAGAGGGCAGAGTGTGGAGTGGAAGACGCCTTGTACTTTGTCGACAGGTTAGTTGGGGTATCAAGTCAAATACATTTATCTATAGTGCCAAATCACAACACAAGTTATCTCAATATACTTAATAAGTAGAGCAGGTTAAAGACTATTGGCACATGTTCTTAACATTTTCTTAATAGATTGTAAAGTTTAATGAAAACAACCTGTTTCAGCTACATTACTTTACCAGATCAGTGCACATTGTGTTCTTTTTAGGTTTCCTGAACTTCTCCCATACAACGGACCTGACGAGCGTGACAAACTGGGTGAGGAGTTTCTGGACTACCAATCCATGGACATTGCCATGCCCGAAGACCCAGCCACGTTCGACATAGAGAACTTTTGGGGGAACATGGCATCAATGAAGAATAAGGTAATAATTATTCTGCACCCTTTGAAATACCCATTGACGTAATCAACTTAATTCTATACAAAAATACTTGAGAGTAATTTGGCTTCCTACATTTTTCAAAGGTGACCGGGATGAGCAGATTTGGGATGCTCTCTCGTATTGCCAAGTTGGTGTTGGTACTTCCGCATTCAAATGATGATGCTGAACGAGTGTTCTCTGTGGTGGGACTGAACAAAACCAAAACCCGAAACAGTTTGGCTCTTGATGGAACTCTGTCATCCATCATGACTGTAAAGATGGCAAACCTTGAGCCACAGTGTTTCAAATGGGAGCCCCCTCCCTCTGTCATCAAGGCATCAAAATCGGCCACAAACACCTTCAACATGTCATGTAAAAGAAAAAAACATAAACAAAGACATGCACTTTATTTTTTTATAATATATATTATATATATATTATTCAGGTTCTAATGTTGTTACACTTAAAGAAAAAATGCACTAAAGGAAAAGGCTGCTATTGGTTCTTAAAAGGCTGCTATTGTTTCATTATATTGACATTTTATAAATAAATGTATTTTATTTGTTAAACTTTTTCTTGTTACAATTGTTTTCATTTCTACTTGTGCTGGTCAATTATTAACACTATATAAGCATGAGAATGCCGACAGTGCAGGGAGAGCAGCTGGCATGGGGGTGAAGACATCACAACAGTCTTAATGTTAATTTAAATTGAGATATTCCTCTAAATCGACGTTAAAAAAGGCCAAAAAAAAATCTCCGTCGAACGCATCAACCCCAAAAGTCTCACTCCTACTTTTTACTGAAACTTGGCAGCCCTGGGTGCAGGGCTGTAGCCCAGCAGGGAGACGTGTGTGACTGCTGTAGAGAATGTCAAGCTATTTTGTAAGTAGCTTAGTGAGTGTGTGCCTGTGATGCTCTGAGTGCCGCCCTGGAGAGAGATCAGAGTTTCAGATGTGTTCCCGCTCACCCGGTGCACTGACTCTCTCCCTCCTATTCCCCCCGATAGCTTAAGCCTGTGGCAGTTTACTCTGCATAAATTAGCAAAAGCCACTAACAGACTTTACTTTACTCATAGATACTCTTACGTTACTGCATCCCGACAGAATATCACGGTTGGATTTAAGCCTGCATGCATGTGTTTTCAGCCTGACATTTTGAAAACAGAGTAGCTAATATGGGCAAACACTACTGGAGCTAGCACTGTTAGCAGACTGCAGAGTGTTAGAATGCTGTCTCTGCCACAGTGAAACACAGGAGAGAAGGAAAAGGACTCCAGGACATTTTGACTGGGGGGTCCAAGTTGGGATACAGCTTTTGATTGGGGTGGCCATGGTGTAGAAAACATATAAATACTAGGGCTGTCAAGTTAACCGCCTTAATAACGCGTTAACGCAAAAAAAAAATGAACGCCACTAATTATTTTAACGCGTTTAACGCATGTGTAGTTTTTTTCCTCGGCCGCCCCGTAGTTTCAGAGCGCATCGAGTTTAAAATACCATCTACAAGCTGATGCTGACAGCCCCGCTCCTGCCGCCCGCTTGTGGCAGACCACACTTCCACGCTCACCGGCAGGCACCGACTGGCCATCGGGAGGACCGGGAGGGTGTGTGTATGTGTGGCCCGAGCGAGCGAGAGAGAGACCTTACGTGCATTGTTGTTGTTAGCATCTGGTGCTAGCTAGCTGCGCTAACGGATATAAGGAGCTGTTTAAATGAAAACAGAGGAGCGACATTTCGCCACAACTGCGCCGAGCACTTGACTTTATGCAGGAAGCAGACAGTGGGACATTGTAGGAGAAGTCAGCACACTCAGCACAGATAGTGCGCAACATGATTGCAGCGTCCAGGCAGCTCCGGTTCCAGCATCTGCCTTGAGTTGCACATAGCTCCAACGATCCATCACACACACACACACACACACACACACACACACACACACACACACACACACACACACACACACACACACACACACACACACACACACACACACACACACACACACACACACACACACACACACACACACACACACACACACACACACACACACACACACACACACACACACACACACACACACACACACACACCATTTGTATTGTATTATTGTATGAGTGAGGTGCCAGGTTGAATTGAGGCAAATATTTGTAATGTTCAGAGGTTGTTGTGTTTAATATTCATGAGAATATTTGTCATTGTTCAAATGATAATAAACATTAGCATAAAGCATATTTGTCCACTCATATGTTGATAAGAGTATTACAAACTTGAAAAATATTCCTCTAAGGTACATTTAGAACAGATCAAAAATGTGCGATTCATTTGCGATTAATCGCGATTAACTATGGACAATCATGCGATTAATCGCGATTAAATATTTTAATCGACTGACAGCCCTAATAAATACAGATTAAACTAAAGGTGCCTTGGTTACCACCCCCAACCAATTAGGTTGACATAATAACCTTTGAACAGTACCAACATGCAGCTATTGTTCTGTTTTTTTATTCCACTTCCACTCATCATTTCCTTTAGGAAGCTGTGGTTATTTTCCTTGGAATCACTTGCAGAAACATACATAAATTATACAGTGTCCAAAGATCAAACCAGCTTGAAATGAAATGTATCCTGCACACGGTTTCAATAGGTCAGTGATGTTGATAGAGTGAACGTGCAACAGATTCCAAGTGCACTGTTCTGAAGCATCAGATCTTCAATATGTCCCGAGAGAAGTCAAACTCAGATACATTTCAACATGTTATTGAATTTTTAGTGAAAGAGTCTTACTTTGTGCTTGAATTGTTTTGACTAGATCCACGTCTTCAGGAAGGCCTGAAGGATCCACCCTAAAAGAAAGTTGCAGAAATATTTGATGTACTGCACACTGATGGGATTGTTACAAAGAAGTATTCATTATTCATAGTAGGATTTCTTATTATAGAAAGACAGCACAGAACACTTTTGGGACTCTAATAGTGATTAGAGTCCCAAAGGTTTTCTGTGCTGTCTTTCTATAATAACAAATCCTACTGTGCTGCCCTCAATGTGTTTCCTGAATATATAGTAGTTGAACTCCTTGTCTTGGGATAAAGACTCATTCCCGGCTCGGAGTGGACAGTCCATCGGTTTCCTGCTGACAACCATGGCCTCAGATTTAGAGGTGCTGATCCTCATCCCACCCGCTTCACACTCAGCTGGGAACCAGTCCAGTGAAAGTCGCAGACCAATCAGAACAAGGGTTACATTTCCTGCCTGCATTAACATAGAAATGTATATTTTGGTTGAAAAATGAATCATAATCATTTGCATCTGCATGAAAAGACTGATCAATCAATGTCGTAAGTGATTACATTTCATTGTTAACATGTTGTAGTTCCTATATCAATGCTTATTTGATGGAAAGATGTTTAAGAAATTAAGAAAAATGTAATGTTATATTGTATACATTTACAATGCAACTAAGGGTGTTTGAATAGACAACACAAGATTAAGGTCGTTTTGCATTCTGTATTTATTGTTACAGTTTTCACTCCATGTCATGGTGAAGGAGTTACCAGTAAAGTTTCCCAACTACAACGACAACTCTTTTTCTTCATTTTGAGTGGAGTTTAACTTTGTGTTAAGCCTCTCACGTCCGGATAAGAACATTATAGTGCGTGTAGGTCTGATTACCGTGAAGTAATGTAATCTTCTCCCAGAAATAACTATGTCTAAAATGCTGTAACCCTGAGTAGATGTTTGGTGGGATCGTGGAGCTAAAACCTTGTACCCAGTCTTGCCACAGGATTGGACTGAGATCTGGGGCCTATGCTACGAAGCTGGTTCAACCTAACCTGGATATGTTTGAGTTAGCCGGTTGGCCTAATCCAAAACATACGCGCTCTCGCTAAACGGTCCTACGACGCTGGTTATCAAGTGGATCGCTCAAGCCAGCCGTGTCCTATCTAGTTAGGTGCGCGTTCACATGAAAGGGGTGGTATCTGGAGCATTCGACCAATCACAAACATGGAGAAGCGCACTGACAGCGCAGCGTCATACTTCCTGAATGAAAAGTGAACTTTAATACTAGTCAAAAATGAAGAAGTTAAACTTTAAACATCCATGACTTAAACACTTGATCAGGATAAAAGCCACATAGCTGCACCTGCAAGGTGAATACAGCTGGAACAGAACACGTGTTTGAATGCGTACATTAACAGGTTCATGATATCACTGCCCGGTCTAAAACACGATCTGACTTCAATTACATTTGTCTCGAGTGTTTCGTCAACTTAATGTGTTGCTTAAAATAATACTTCTGCATACAGTATGTGACACTGTGAGTGTTGCACGGCCAGATACGGCTCAGCTGACTCAGATAAGGAGATATGTGATACATTATGAAGTGATATGCCGCGGACTGTACTTAATGTACTCTGATCCGGTTACTTATGTTGTGGCAGATATTTAAGTAAGCTTTCTTAACGCTAATGTTATAATAGTCAGATTGCTCTGAAGATGGAGGTGATATTCTATTCATGTTCACGTTCACACAGTCGGTGATTTTTGCCGGCCGTCTTTCCTGCGACGGCAGTTTTTCTGTATTTCCTTTCTCCTGTAATATGACTTGATCGCTTTAAACTCCGCACACTGAGCTCTGATTGGTCAGCAGGCAGTGCTTTCACTGAGTTGAGCTCTTAGCCTGCAACCTAACCTGGTCCCGACCAGGTTAGCCGCTAAGCATAAGTTACCATGGAGATCTAGCCTGCTAAAAAGAGAACCAGCTTCGTAGGACCGGAAAGCCGGAGTTTCCCCTGAATTTAGCCGGCTAAGTGAAAATCCTGCTTCGCAGTATAGGCCCCTGTGCACTTGTACAGCCAGCGATGTTTTTATGCAGTACCAATGACAGCGGATCAGCTAATCAACATGGTAAGACACCCTAAAGCCAGTAGGGCTAAGAGACCAGTCCCAGGAGGGAGTTTAGGCTCCACAGTGTACAAGGATAGCATATGGGTGCCCAGGGGAGCACTAGATGTTGGTGTTGTCGTTGTCGTTGTTGTTGTTGTTGTTGTTGTTGTTGTTGCATTCCGCACCCTAACGTACCGATTGATCACCACGGCCCTTTCTAGAGAATATATTACTTGCATACCTTAAAAGGTATGAAAGGAGGGAGGGTACATTTCTCATGAGGAAACAGTTACAAATGCTAGCAGAACAAGACGACCCACTCCCATATACAGATATTGATGTAAATGATGAGATTGTTTAAATGATGTTAAATGATATGGATGTTCAATGATGAGATTGTTCAAAGAATGTCCAAATGATGTGATACTTCAAATGATGAAATCATTAGGATGAAGAACCAGCTACAAAGTAGTTTTATTACTTTGTACTATTCTAAAATAGTTTGTTTCCTTTAAACTTTGTAAAACAAGTGCCTTAACACTGAATGTAGTATGAGAACGATTTCTGTGAAAGGAGGGAGTAAGAAATGTTCTGATACCAAGCTAATTGCTGCTATTTTGAAGAGTGATATTGAATGTTAACACTAGAAGTTAGGCACAAAGAAAAACTTTTATGTTGAAGACCAACCAAAGTATTTTTTGTATTTTAGATGACGGTTATTGAACTATTCCATTTTTGATTGTATGTTTTTGATATGAGTTAAAGTTCAGATGAAGAACTCATTGATTTCAGTATTATTTACATACCTTAAAAGGTATGTAAGGAGGGATTGTAAGACATTAAAATAAATGTTTGATGACGTAATTTGGTTTAAACCAAGCGGCAAACTCTGGGGAAGAGCCGGGAAGCCAATACGGAAGTGCCACACACTGCAGTTCATATATTGGCCGATAGGCGATGGCTGCAGAAAGGAGCAATTTCCATAGACCCCCATGTTAAAATGCCCAATTTTACAGCAGAAAAAAACATGTTTCTCTCCCTGGCTCCATACATTTTATTATCGATATAGTTAGATTCCACCTTCATGATTATGGATCTGTGAGTGAATTGTTTTCTAAGGCGACCCTTTTATTTATATTAGGTCTTAAAGTGTGTGCATCAATTAGGGCGTGGTCACATTGAGTGACGGCTCTGTCAAGTGCCTGCCGCTGTTAGCTTCTTGTCTCTCTGCTAGCTGCTCCGTGAAGCTAGCTACAGGGACTCTGCCTGCTCAGCTCATCCAGGAAACGGTAATGGTAAGGGTTAGCATGTAAGCTAGTGGTAGCTACATCGGTGCTAACGATGCTAATCGTAGCCTCCAACTTAAAATCATAGACTGTATATATAAAGGTTAAAACGAAATAGACAAGTGTTAAGTGGGATAATACTGTTGAACAAACGGGTTCTGTTTGAGGTTGATAAAATAAGGTTACATCCTTGTAACTTAGAGATATTGTATTATGTATGTAGAACTCTATGCATCTAAGGTTCATTTAAATTGGCTATGCTCAAGTATGTAGACAAGTTAATGTCGAAGTAGTTATGTGAAATCAACCTCACAATAAGATGTGTGTATATTACAATTATTAATGTCATATTTCAAGATGATTACTTAGATATTACAATATGGTTGGTTGAGCTGGAGTTCATTATCGAGCTTACACGTTAACGTCACAGTCATCTGAAGAATGAACCCAAACCTTGTTGTTTTTATTAATTGCATTACCAAATGGGTATCCAATAAACAGTAAGCATTGGTAACACAACTTCCAAAGTTACAGTAAAATAAAAAGGACCCTGACTCGGACAATACACAATCCAACATGTTCAACAGCAGAGAATCAGTTATATTGTTTGTACACATGGTACTTTATATATATATATATATATATATGTATCTCTGTTTGTTTAAGGTGTCCAGGTGATGCAGACAGGCTGGACCAGAGAGTGAGAGACAGAACTGGACTCCTCACAGCAGTGAATTCAGCTCAGGTACAAAGACTCTTTTTTCATACTGTACAAAGAATCAAGAAATATATTGGTTTAAATGAATGAAGTATTGACTTGAATACACTGATATACATTCCAATAAACAATACTAGATCACCTACACATCAGTTAAGTTGAGGGTTTATTCCATGCAAAAAGTTACATTTAGATATTTAGCAATATGACTTTGTCAGCTTTCTAATTTAATGTATTGAAGGCAAAGATATTTAACACATAGTGAGAACTGCTACTATTTATCTCTCAATATTGTCTGTAAAACGTGGTAAAAGTTATTCTTTCAGTGAGACAACAGAGCAAGCTTCTACAGGTGCACTACGTTTTGTAACAGTTAAATATTATTTTGATAATAACATATATTTCAATGTTGATGAACTTCATACTGTTCATTCATAATCTGATTGCTCACTGTTAAAATAAAATAAAAACATTACAATTACAAAATAATGATATCTGCAGCCCCTAAACACACAAACACACCGCTTTCATAAATAACACAGTTGTTCTGCAATAATATGTTTTATGTTTCCTGTCATTTTTGTTAGGAAAGGACATGCCTGAAAGACACGATATTTTCTCCTTCTCTGAGGGTCAAGAAGAACATCCAAGAGGAACATTAAGAGCTGATTTTATGAGATGTTAAGACCAGTACAGGACATTCACTAAGAAACTACTTTTATTGTAAAAACAGTCAGCTGATCGAATGCAGCTATTTCCACATCTACACTTCATCCGCTGATTATTTCTATTTGCCTCACTTTATGAGCTTCACATCACTTGTGCCTTGTACCGCAGAGTTTGCAACGTCACAAATAAATGGGGCCAATCTTCAGTCAGATGGGAATGTGTAATCTAACATTTTCAGTAAGAATAATGGACAAAAGGAGTGAAAATACAAATACAATTTATTGAAATGTGAACCAAAAGTTAATCAAATGTTTTAAATAAAAAGCACATATGGACAGAAGGTGTAAACCTATTAAATGTATAAGTAAACACATTTAGTCAAATAAAGTGACAGACTAGGCCTGTGCTGTTGGTATCAGCTTTGCCCAGCATGGGCTCCTCCATCAGCCCTGGTCCTCCTCGCTGAGGAAAGACCCTCAGTCCTCTCCACACCAACAGACAGGACTTCCATCACACGGAGGTTTCTCTCTGCAGCCCTCTGGACACAAGGCTGTCTCAATCCGTCCACACTGAATATGAGAGGGGGAAAATGAAAATAATAAATGCTTTAGACAATAAGAAACATAAAGTTGACTGTTGAGTTGCTTAGTTTTTTTAGCTTGTCAATACTATTACTGTATAACTAATATCTCAGGTTAAGAGGCACATTCAAATAAAGATTGGTCTTTAAATACATTTTGTCTTTTGAATTGTTTGTCTAAAGTCAAGGATCTATAACTGGTACTTAGTTTGAATAATACAGTCTGGTTATTATGCTGTTTGGAGGAGGCCTCACAGGTAAGAGCACTAACTAGCTACCATCACATGTACCTTAGCTTGACTTAAATGTATTAAACGTATAGTTAAGTGATATCAAAATATAAATAACTAATGTCATGCAAACATTAATATTTGCTTGATTCCAGTGTTGAATTTAGCACAATTGCATACAAACGTTAAGGGGTTTTAAGATTCTGAAGTATTATGCTAAAAGCTCAATAACTTAGATTATAGTTTATAGTTTTGCTGAATAGTTTCAAGGCCGCTTACCTTAGAAACGTAAAATGCAACGGCAGCGTGCAGATGGGGAGCATGTTAGCTTAGCTTGGTAGCTTCAGCTAGCTCTGGAACTTCCAGCTCGGTGGCAGCAGGTCCCGCCTCGGCTCCGCCTCGGCTCCGCCTCGGCTCCGCCTCTTTGCCCTTATTTGGAGCAGGCTGGAGAAGGCGGGAGTTGAACTCTGACGTAGCTGTTGAGCCGTTAGTGGCCGACTCCGCCTACTAAGGGCTTCACGGCAACTCTGCAGAATCCTATGGGTGACGTCACGGACCCTACGTCCATTTATATATACAGTCTATGGTTTAAACATACAGTAAGCTTAAAATTGTTTTATTCTGAAAACATTTCCGGTTAGCATTCGTCTGTGGCTAACGTTGTTGCTAAAGTTTATTTCGAAAAGCTTTAGCGGAAGAAGTCTCCGGATATCAACAGTGAGCTTAACTTCCGGTTTTATGTTAACAACGATGACAGCCATTAAGATGCATTAAATAAAAAGTCATGAAAGAGAGTATGAGGAGAAAAGGCGTGTGGAATTATACAATGAAGACACTACGTCTAAATCCTCTGTTTTACGCGATATCGGACATAGAAGAATGTGGTGGGAAGACCCCCGTCACCTGCCGCCATTGAAGAGGAGGAGCTCTGAATGTGATGTCAGAGAATGTCAGAGAACGGACATGTTCTAGCTCTCTTTCCATGGCCGCAACTTTGAGATAACAGATGTTATGCCTCCCACTACTCCTCTATTTGTTTCATTACCATGCTACTTAATTAAAGTACCACATTGAACCTTTTCAGAGACTCCATTGGTCTCCTTATCTTAAGCTTCTCTCCTGGACGCGAGCACAACAAATACATCTAACACTTCCTTTCTTAAAGGTGGGGTAGGTAAGTTTCAGAAACCGGCTCGAGATACACTTTTTGTTATATTCCATGGAATGCTCTTAACAACCCGATAGCAATGAATATCTTAAGTGCTTTTACAAAAAATCCATAAAAAAAAGTCATCTGTCGAAGCCGTAATACTGTAAAAAGTACAACCAATCCTTGGATTGGATGGCCTACCTGCCTGTCAGCCTTCCATCGGGGCACACACTTATCTCGTGCCCTCATTGGTCATGTGCGCGTTCCTGTGTGTTGGAGGAGGGGCTCTGTAAGGAAGTGGCAGATTTTCTCCGGTTGTGTATTTTCAAAGTCAAGCGATCTCGAGCCGGTTTCTCAAACGTACCTACCCCACCTTTAATGAAGTGGTGCTTGCAATAGTACACGTCATGCCAAAGGCATTTTAAAGTTATTTGATTACAAACCAGTTTAAGGAGCACTTGTATCTGTTTTGGGGTTTCCCTTTCCTGTAGTGGGTTATATACTGTAGGTTGTGCATGAGCAATTCCCAAAGTTCCTCCAGAGGGAGTTTCTAATGTATTTCACGTATTGTTTTGTATTTGACCAGGTATCTAAAATGATTTAGATCATAGCATTGAAGTGACAAATTAAAAATAATAATAATAATTGTAAAACACATATTATTTGGGGGAAGGCAAAGATGCAACACTTTATAAACTCTAACTCTGTGTCTGTTTAGCTTGTACGATGATCTTTGTTTGCCACCATGTATTCTATATCCACTCGTTGCTTCTGTCTATTCAGTGAACTGATTCACAGTTCAACAAAACATTCCTAATACAGATCACATAACTATATAACAAAGAATACAGAAAGGGCTAACAATCTTTTTCTTTTCTTTTTTTTTTTACTGCTGCCAGCCTTTTCTTTCTACATGAAGTTTGCCTTTCATGATGGCCACAAATAATAAAATATCTCATTACGAATGTCATTAATATTTAATTTGGGTTAGGAAGTGTTTGCTCATTCGTATAATAATAATTGTCCACAATTAAAAGTAATTTCTAATTTATGAAGCCAGCTAAGTCACTGCAAAATGCAAGTTAAAGGGATAGTGGAAATTGAACCCCAAATAGTTTCGTTTTAACTTATATACAAGCATAATTACGTACCAAAACAATCACACCTGATTAAAAAAATATAATAATTGCCTTACGCATGTTAGAAGCACTGTATTGCAGCTTCCCCGGACTTTTTTAGAAACGAAATGATCGAGTCAGCCAAACCGGAAGTGAGGAAAACTCAGGAAGACGAAACAATAACAAACCATGGCGTCTATGCAGAATGAACGTGGAAGGGCAAATATACCAGACAAAGAAGAAGGATTGTACGAGGTATCCAGTGATGATAGCGAGTCAGAAACATCCTCTCGGCTTTCCTGCGAAAATGTAGTTTTAGGAATCTGAATCCGGTTCAGTAAGCGACGATGGTGAGAATATTGAGCCAGACGATGGACCATTACGTCCTTATTTGTTCGAGCCCGAGGTGATGGAGTTAGTTCACGGCATGGGCAATGGCGAGGATGACCAGGACCAGGCGCCAGATGATGCACCCCTACGCACAAATAATCTTGACTGGTAGGTCCCTAAGCATAGCTCACGCTAGGCGCTATATTATATATTGCAAAAGTTGGCATGCATGCACTGTAGGCCTATGGCTATGCCCGAGGATGACTGCATGTAGGGTACATTTCATAACATACCAGGGTCAGGTTCACATAAATTATCTTGTCACATTTATTATTGTATATGTAACAGCCTTATGGGCATTAATTACATGAATACATTTAAATGAATTGTATACTAGCATGATATACAGCTAGAGCCAATCGGTCTTTTGACGTAGTATGGTCCTAATCCTAGGCTAGCCAGGCTGCCTGTCAAGTGTAGGCTGTACTCACAGTACTGTTAGTCTATCATGTCTATATGATGACTGTAGTGTACACATTCGACACTGTGGACCGGATTATCGGATGACGAGGCCTCCGGTCGCCTAATCGACAGGCAATAAATGGCGTTGTACACAATGGTACAGGCTAATGATGCATTAAATCAGCCAGAAAACATAATAAAATACTCGTGCCTCGTCCAATGTTTGTGCCCGTCTTCCTTTGTTTTCGTCATCACCCGAAGATTCCCGAAGTATTTCGTTTCATTGAGAGGGAACAGTAAAATTGAAAATAAAATGAAACTAGGCGCATGAAATAAAAAAAAATTGTTTATTATGCTTATTTTTAATAAAAATACATAAGTTAAACCCAAAATTCGCGAATTTCCACTATCCCTTTAAGCATTGTGTTAACAAATGAAAAGATTCTGTACAGAAAACTGCAAGACGACAAACAAAAAAGATATACAGAATAGATATAGACATTTAAGGTGTCATAATGTTGCTGGTTTATTGTCCACATAGTGCACATTTCCCTGTCTATATGTGACCGGACGTCACGTCTCCTCCCTCTGTGACGCTGCTTGGCACCATGCCAGCGCACCTGCTATTTAAGTGGAGGAGACAAATCTGCTCCCTCCCCCTCCGCGTGGATTGTTTGGCGTGGCAGCTCGCGCTTCACACTCTCTACCAGACAGGTAACGCATCTTGCATTTCTGTCATTTATTCATGGCCACGAGCGACACCCGGCTTGACACTACTCTGTCTTAGCGCAGCTGACGCCCGGTGCGTTTGAGAAGGATTGGCTCCTCCGGAGGTTCCCGGTCTTGCAGTGTTGCAACTATTGGTGAGTTGCCGTTGTCTGCCGTATTCTCACCTTCAGCTTGGTTCCTCTGGTGTACTGACTGTTATTCATGTCACAGTGTGATTTGGCCGTGGGATTGTTGGGTCTCTCTCTCCCTTCCCTGTGGGCTCTGTGGCTGCAACTGGCCGCACAGGCTGGTATGTATGAATTTCCCCATGGATAACTTTTAATTCAATAAACTTAAGTAGGTTATTCACCAGTCATTTTAAACCTCTTTCCAGGGGTGCCATAAACATTCTCCCTTCCTGGTGGGCTCTGTGGCAGCGCCTAGCTGTAAAAGTTGGGACGCCGTAACCACTCTCCCCACCTCTGGTCATCATTCCCCCCCCTACCTGCTGTTTTGGCTCGGCGAGCTCTCGCACCGAGCTGTGGCGTCATATAATTGACAGGCCCTGACTACTCCGTGTTGGACTGTCACCAGGGCCGTTTTGAGGTCGCGGAATTGCAAGGACACTTATTGTTTAGTTGATTTCTTTTGATTAGCTGTTTTGTGCATCTCATGTTTTGAGTACATTCATAGTATTTTGTTATTGTGTGATTTTGTTTATTTTCTTTTGTTAACGTTTGGTTTAATTTGTTTACTCAAGTCTTTGTTGTTTACGGCTGGGTCCATAATGGTCAGTTCGTTCTGTTACGAACTCAGACACTTAGGATGTAGGACCCAATTGCACGACCCGGGAGACAGAAGTAAAGTATTTGTAAGATACTTTATTTTCCAATACAGCAGTGAACAACAAAAAGGGTAACTATCAATCTCTCGCCGAGATGACAAAAATAGCAAACAAAAAATGAAAGCGCTCATGTAGTGAGGAATGAAACTTTTCACGAGCACAAGAAACATTGACCTGACCATAGCATAAGACAATACGAACTGACAAAGAACACTGGGAGACAGGGGAATTTAAGCACAGGGTGACAAGACACAGGTGGGACCAATCAGGGGCGGGGCTGACACTGATGAGCACAGGAGACACAAGATGGATGACAGGTGCAAACAATCAAGAAGCCTGGAATGAGAGAAAGCAAACATAAACAACATCAACCTCTCTAGCATTTATGTCGGTGCACAACAAATTAAGCATTAGTTCACACGCCATACAACTTAAGAGAACTTCCAGTTCACAAGCCATACAATTTCAAAAGAGCATCCTTAGTTAACAACAACTTCATAGGGGCTTTTAAAGTTGTGTCAAGTAGTTAAGCATTAAAAATACAAGATCTGGGGGTCATTAAGATCTTTTAAATTATTATTACCCTCTTCATAAAAGAGACTTCCTTATAGTTAGTAAACTAATTAAACATTATTTAACAGTCTCACACAGCTTAAAAAGAAAACATCCTTAGTTAACACAAATCATTTTAAAAACCCTAAATCTAATTTAGAGAGGACAATAAAGTTTTTAGATGACTTAGTGAGTGAAAATAAAGGGCTCTTTATTTAGTTTGAGCGTATTTCTTTTTAAAACTAACTCCACCCCCCTATCTTCTGGCATAGGATAACAGCAAAATCAGGGGGTGACAGGAGGGGGGAGAGGAAGGGGTGTGAGGGGGACGGGGGGAGACAGTCTCACACATCCAGACTCCATTTTTCATGAAGAGCCTCAAACGGAGGTGTCTGAACCCGGCACAGATACTGCAACCGTTTCTTGATTGGCACTCCCGACGGATGGCGGTAAGTTGTCACAATCCCTGATTAAACCCATATCGATGCGTCTCTTTGCCATTTTCTTTTTTAAAGTTTAGGTGACTTGGTGAGTGGAAATGACTGGCTTTTTATCTAATCTGCACGGATTTCTTTTTTGCCTAACTCCTCCCCCCACTATCTTCTGGCATCACAGCAAAAGGAAGGGGGGTGTGACAGGAAGGGGCGACAGGGGGACGGGGTGTGAGACAGTCTCAAACAACTTCAAAGAGACTGCCTTAATTAACACATAGATTGATATCAAAGGCTTATAACATGCTGGTGTGGTATCGCACCGGCATGTTATAACACCTCACATCAAAGGGCAGACTTCAAAGGCTAATTAGATTGACATCAAAGGGTCTACTACAGGGGGACATATCACACCTGCACGCTATAACACCTCAACCCTCACATCAAAGGACATACATCAAAGGGTAATTGGATTAGAGAACAAAGGCTCGACTACAGGGGGCATATCACACCTATGTGTGATAACACCTCACCCCACACATCAAAGGGTATCACACCTACATGTGATAACACCTCGGACAAATTAATTAGCATATCAAATGGGGTCATTAGCACAAGTAGGGAGAGGCGGGACCTATCACACCACCTGTCACTTTGTATGCATACTACACAGCAAATACCAAAGTGTTAAAATCCCAGAGTACTGATGACCAGAGTAGAAATTGTTACACTTTGGAGTAGAATGGACATAAAGTACACTTCTCAGAGTGCATCAGAACCTCTCTTTGGTGTTGATTCTTTGTGTGGTGTTGGTGTTGATTTGTGTAGTGTTTATTCTGGGATGATGCACTCCCTCAGAGTATATCTTTACATTGAGAACCGGACAGACTCAATGTAAAGATATACTCTGAGGGATTTTAGGTTTCGATTCGTCATCAGATAGGCCGCGCCTTCTCATTGGTTTAACGCAGCCTCGTGACCCTCGGCTTTTTGAAAATATTCTCCAGGAAAAGCGCGACCGCGACCGTTACAGATTGATGCAAGAGTTATACCTCCATGGATCGAACACGGCAACATTTCTCCGCAGGACTGTAACGCTAGGTAAGTAGACACCAATTGAATAATTCTGAATATTCATATTTGTCTTCTTATTTTAATTTGTATAACTAAACAACTAAAAACGAGAACGTTAGCAAGTAGAATATTTGTGACGTTATTGCAGCGGTAACGTTAGCCGTAGTCAATCAGATTAACGTTATTCTGACAACGAAATATGTGTTTCTTTGCTATTTTAGCTGCCGCTCCCGTGTTAATTGTTAGGCTTCATTCACACTGACTCAGGGGGAAAACCGCTCCTCTTTCCAATCATTAGACAGGGGGTAACGTTACGGAAGTGCCGCAATGGCCTTGAATAAATGTTTTTTTAATCGATAATCAACTCTAGTCTGCAGGCACCGTTTGAAATAATGAGACTGTTAACGTTAGCAGCTGTTAGCTTAGCTACCGCCAATTTACGTTACTCATGTAGATTGAATGATTTCGAAGCTCCTGCCTGTTAACAGTTAAGTCTAACTTCGCACTACATTTGGTACTGTACATGTGCAATAGACCAATTCCAGTTGTGGAGGAAGTTTCATATGATTTAAGTAAAAGTACAAATACCACCCTGTGAATATACTATAAGTAAAAGGCCTGCACTTAAAACCTGACTTAAGTAAAAGTATGCGAGTATAATCAGCTAAATGTACTTTAAGTATCAGTAAAAGCACTCATTGTGCAGTGAAATTGTTCCTGTCAGTGTTTTACTATCTGACCCATCCATCAAAATATGATGTACAGTGTACTTGTATTTGTGTTTATTGTTATCTTACAGTCATCTCCAGCCTTCAGGAGTACTCTGGGCCAGTGGAGGCAACCCTACATCCTATCAGTTGGGACCACAAGAAACAGCTCCATGAGTACTACATTGCGTTGGATGGTGAGCTCCTTCCCTGCAAGGCCAAGTCTTCCCTGTCAGTTTTGATGAACTTTTTAAAGCACATTATGTGTTTGGGATCTCTTATGACCAGGCCTTAAACGGCATGTACACATTTTTACAGACCACCAACATTGATGTAAACTGGTTGCCATGTACACTTTTAGATGTTGGTCATCCTGCTCGGTGATTGTTAGTCTTTCAAAACAATATTTTTTGTCAGTTTACTTTGCACATTAGCACTAGGGTATGGTATTCCACGTTGTCCATTTGTTGTAACAGGATTTTGGAATGATGATCTCTAAAGTGTTTCCCCAGCCTAAAGAGGCCTAATGAGCAAATGTACAGTACACACTACTGATTAAATGTTATATTTAAAACACATCAAAATCACATTTTTTTTTAAATAAACGCATGTTTTCAAGAATCTGATGTGTACTTTATTTCCTGAAGTGTTAATGATTCACCCCAAAATTGCTTGTTTGGGTAAACAGCACTGAAACAGTGTGAAAAATGACCATGGAGTACATTTTCTCTTTCAAAGTGTTGAATAATCATCTCTGCACAGTGACACTAAAAGACTGACTAAGAGTACATTTTAACTCTCTAGGTTTACACTGCATGTGTTGGAAAGCACTCAAACAGTGTCAAAAAAGTTATAGTTATAGTGTATATTTTGACTCCCAAAGTGTTCGAATCTAACTCTTTATTTGGAGTTTATATTTTACTCTTTTGACAGTGTTCAGAGAACACCAAACTCTTGGACCTATATACACCCCGAGACTGATGTTAAATGTACACTGTGGTTTTTGCTGTGTAATGTGGTGGAAGCGGCATGAATATCACTACTCTGACGAGCTACATCTGCCTGATGAGCTACACCGGCCGGAAGACTTCAAGAGGAGCCCAGCCGGATACGTCACTCTCTCACTCCTCTGGGCACTCTCCCCGTGCCAGCTTCAGGGACCTGTTGCTGGTTCCTTTTATTTTGTTTGTTTGTTTGTTATGAATAAACGAATATTATATTCATACCCCCCGTCTCGCCTCCCAGCTTTATGTGCAGCCCAGGAGCCGGGTTGTAACAATGCACCTTTTGATGTTAAACACGGCCAAAACAGAAGTTATTGTACTCGAACCAAATAATCTACGAAACAAATTATCTAAAGATATACTAACTATGGATGGCATTAATTTGGCCTCCAGTGAGACTGTAAGGAATCTTGGTGTTATATTTGATCAGGATTTATCCTTTAACGCCCACATAAAATCAATTTCAAGGACGGCCATCTTTCATACGTAACATTGCAAAAATCAGGCATATCTTGCCTCAAAACGATGCAGAGAAACTAGTCCATGCATTTGTTACTTCTAGGCTGGATTATTGCAACTCTTCATTATCAGGGAGTACCAAGAAGTCAGTCAAGTCGCTTCAGCTGATTCAAAATGCTGCAGCTCGTGTACTAACCAGAGTTAGGAAAAGGGACCACATTACTCCTGTTCTGGCTGCCTTACACTGGCTCCCTATAGAACACAGGATATCATTTTAAATTATTCTTCTCGCCTACAAAGCCCTTAATGGGCAGGCGCCATCTTACCTTAAAGAACTCATTATACCCTACTGTCCTACTAGGGCATTGCATTCCAAGAATGCAGGGTTGTTGGTTGTTCCTAGAGTCTCTCAAAGTACAATGGGAGCCAGAGCCTTTTCTTATCAAGCTCCACATTTGTGGAATCAGCTTCCAGTTTGTGTTCGGGCGGCAGACACTCTATCCGTTTTTAAGACCTTCCTTTTTGATAAAGCTTATAGTTAGGGCTGATTAGATTCAGTCCCTAGTTTTGCTGATATAGGCTTAGATTGTCGGGGGACACCTTACTTCTTCCTTCTTTCTGTCTGTACCTGTGTACTCTCATGTTCCGAATAACCCAGCTTCCCCAAATTTCTTTGTGGTGTCTATCTACAGCTGGATCTTGAGTCGTGGCTGTGCCTGTTGCTGTGGTCCTGGATCATGAGTCCTGGATGGATATCCTCTTGGATTCATCTTCTTATTATAGACACACGCATTTCCAAACATTTGGACTACCTATTTTCATTTAATTTCAAACCTTTATTTATACAGATGAATCCCATTGAGATCATTGATCTCTTTTTCAAGGGAGACCTGCTCAAGTAGTTCCACATGAAACATAAAAACATAAATAGAACAACAAAAGGACATCATACAGCATCATTTACATAATTATCCACATAAACAGGTACCAATAGCTTCCGATTGAGTAGCATCCAACCGAGCTTTAAAACATTTAGTGGCACCAGATTGTTCAGTTTCCATTTAATTTGCAGACTATTCCAAGACAGAGGAGCTGCGCATCTAAAAGCTGTCTTCCCTAAGACAGTCCTAGCAGTTGGCACATTTAATAAAACCACAGCATTCGATATCAGGCAGTAGCCACTTACAATTTTCCGTGAGATCAGATGGAAGTTTCCCTATATATATAAAAATGTACCACTGACTGAGCCTCCGTACAGTTAGTGAAAGCAAACCAGCCCTTGCATACAGGGTACAGTGATGGGTTAGTGCTTTACAGTTTGTCACAAATCTCAGTGCACTGTGATACGCAGCATCTAACTTGACCAGGCAATGGGCAGGTGCATTCACATCAAATCACCATAGTCCAGCACAGGTAAAAAGGTCACAGTGACTAGCCTTTTCCTGGCCTCAAGCGAGAAACAGGACTTGTTCCTGTAGAAGAAACCTAGCCTAACCCTCAGCTTTTTAAGCAGGTTATTGACATGAAGTTTAAAAGTGAGACAATCATCAAGCCAGATACCAAGGTATTTGTAACAGGCAACAACTTCAAGTTTTGTTCCTTGCGTAGTTACAATATCTAAAACAGGCTCTGGTGTCTTTTTAGCTTTAGAAAAGAGCATTACCTTGGTTTTCTCCACATTTAAAAGAAGCTTTAGTTCAGAGAGCTGAGTCTGAATAATGTTAAAAACAGCCTCTAATTTAACACCAGCCTCCTTAATGGAGGGACCTGCACAGTACATCACGGTATCGTCCGCATACAAATGTAAAGTAGCTTCATCCACATTTTCACCTAAACTGTTGATGTAGATGGAGAATAAAAGTGGAGCTAAAACAGAACTTTGAGGAACACCATTAGCAATGTTCAACCACTCAGAAGACAGCCCATCAAAGTGAACACATAGGACCTTTCAGAGAGGTAGTTTACAAACCACCCACTGCATTGCTGGATATGCCTATACTGGCTAGCCTCTGCTTTAAGATGTGATGATTGACGGTGTCAAACGCTTTTGAAAGGTCAATAAATAGAGCTGCACAACTCTGCTTATTATCTAAAATACTCGCCACATCATTCACCACTTTCATTGTGGTAGTGATGGTGCTGTGTTGCTTTCTGAAGCCTGACTGATGTTTAGACAGGATGTCATTTGTACATAAAAACACCTTTACCTGTTCACTCACTAAGCGTTCAAGAACCTTAGCCAGAACTGACAACTTAGAGATTGGCCTATAGTTATTTAATAAGGTGGCCTCCCCTCCTTTTAGCAAAGGCAGAACATAAGCTGACTTGCACACTTTTGGAATTGTGTTAGTGCTGAGCGAGAGGTTAAAAAGAGTAGTGAGAGGTGGAGCAATAAAATCTGCAGCTATCTTTAAAAAGAAGGGTTCTACGTTGTCCGGGCCAGCCGGTTTCTTAGGATCTAACTTGGTTAAAGCTTCACGAACAACATCAACAGTAAAAGGGGTAAAACTAAAAGGGTTTTCCAACACACGTTTTTCAGAGTCACAGACTGTAGTGTTCACAGAAGCAGAGTTAGTGACAGAATCAAACATAGAACCACAGGACACAACATGCTCATTAAAGCAATTGAGCATAGTAGCCCTGTCCGATATAGTGCCAGATGCTGTGGTAAGGCATGGAGGTAGCTCATTACGGATATCGCCGGTGGATAACGATTTAATGGCTTTCCAAAAATGTCCAGGATTATTCAGATTCTTTGTGATTACTGACAGATAGTACTTTGATTTAGCACTTTTGATTTGCGATGTGAAGCTAACCAGTCCCAGTTAAAATCTCCAAGTAGCACTATTTCCTTGTAGTCTAGCTGCAATAAAAGAGTTGCTAGCGAAGACAAGGAGTCCTTGCCAGCTGAGGGGGGTCTGTAACAGCCCACCACCATGACCTGTTGACCCTTTGCCACTTCTATATTTAAGGCTAAAAATTCGAATTGCTTACTGATAGATTTGGAAACTAATGTGGTTACACTGAACTTATTCTTAACATAAATGGCAACGCCACCACCTTTATTAGGCCGGTCGGTACGATACACATTAAAACTAATTAAGGCAATGTCAGAGGCCAAAATAGATTTGTTTAGCCATGTTTCTGATAAAACAATGACGTCAGCGTCAGTTGAGCTCGCCCAGATACGGACAAAATCTAGTTTACCTAACAGACTGCGCACATTCAAGTGGATGAAACCCAACCCAGACCTAGCTTTAAAATCAGCAGGAGTAGCAATCTGACTACTACTACTGGGCGGACCAGGGTTAGGTTGTACATTTCCTGACAGTAATAACAACAACAAAAACAGGCATCTTTTCCTCTTAAACGACACACATACATTGTCATCTAAATTAGAAACACCGGAAAAGTCTGCGAGAGTGTGATTAGAGCTTAAGAAGCAGTCCTGAACAACCATCATCGCAGGAAAACAAAAAAGACAAACATATTTTGTCGAGCAGATTGTCTGTGACAAGGCAACCCGTAATTGTTTGAGCAACACATCCGAACCTTTGCAGGGGATGCCCACTGCGGGTGGCAGAACAGACCTGAATCCAGTAGACTTCTCAGAATGACTAGAGATCTTCTCATAGTCCAAAACAGTTAACAGGCACAGCAGAATCCCGATATGGGCCATTTTCCCAGACCAGCACACAGTATCCGCAATGTTCCTGGAGCAAAATCCGCACAGCAGCAAAGGACAGGCGAAAACAGCAGCGTGGAAGCGCTCCGGTCCCTCCGTGGTATCCCCGGGGTGAAAGCAGGCCTCTGCGACAGCAGAACCAGGACAGGTGGAAAGCAGGCCCCAGCGGTGGTAAAATCCTCCTCCGCACAGCAACACACGCCCGGTGGAAGCAGGCCAAGCCCGAAGCGTGGATCCACTCCGTCTCTCCGCGACGACTCCGGGGTAAAAACCTCTCCAGTACAGCCTCTACAGGTGGGAGCAGGCCTCCGTAGATCGCAGATCGCAGATCGCAGGCAGCAACAGGTGGAGCCGCTCCATCTCCTCGCGACGAGCAGGCCTCCGTAAATCGCAGATCGCATGCAGCAACAGGTGGAGCCGCTCCGTCACTTCGTGACGTCTCCGGGGGAAAAACACCTCAGCCCAGCCGTACTCGACAGGTGGGAGTAGGCCTCGGCTATTTTGTAAATGTATTGTCTTTTCAATTTACACACGGCATCTATTGCACGTCTGTCCGTCCTGGGAGAGGGATCCCTCCTCTGTTGCTCTCCCTGAGGTTTCTCCCATGTTTCCCTTTAAACTGTGGTTTTTCTCTGGAAGTTTTTCCTTGTAAGATATGAGGGTCTAAGGACAGAGGGTGTCATATTGTCATACTGATATTCTGTACACACTGTGAAGACCACTGAGACAAATGTAACATTTCTGATATTGGGCTATATATATAAACATTGATTGATTGATTTAGACAGCCACTGATGTCGCGGTTTTTACAGGGGGTCAGGAGGCTGCGCCCAGTAGTGCACGCCTCGCAGTGGGACCTGCCGTTGGTGCTCGAGGCTTTGGTCACAGAACCATTTGAGCCTCTGGAGCTCTCCTCCCTGAAAGCACTGTTGGGTGCAGGAGGGGAGAGCCCTCCACACTATAGTCCACGCACACTCTGCACGGGGTCAGTGTCTGAGTTTGGGGGACATGCGGCACTTGCGCTCTCGCTGTACTCCTGAGGGACTCGGGAGAGGTGGTGCACAGTGAGCCCATACAGGGCTGGGGACTCTCTCCCTACCTATGGGCTAGGGCTGTAGCGATACACTAATCTCACGATACGATACACGATATTCAGCCAACGATAGGATATATATCACGATATTCAGCCAACGATACGATTCGATATAATTCGATACACTTATATCATTTTCTGAAAGATTTTAAAGAGACAGTGTGATTTTGGTGACATCTTGTGAGTGTTCCATTGACTTGGATTGAATTAATTCAACTGAAAACTGAAAGCATCAATTATACAATATATGGCTCTGACAGAGAGTCTACAGCTTGCAAATGCTGGACAAAATGAATCAAAAGATGTGGTGAGAAAATTAGTTTCATTTATCGAAACAGTGCAAACTGTAGCTTACAAGCCTTTGAAACGTAAGTACATAAAGTGCAGTATCACAATGGACAATGGAGCATTAAAAGGTGCAGCAGGTGGCGGAAAACGGGGGATTTGAATGGGACTTGTTAGAAATTAAAATCAATGTTTTGATGGCATAAAGTACCATAAACATACCGTCAGTTTAAATGCTGTTTTATACTGACAAACCAGAAGTTCTTGTGCACAACCAGTTGTTAAGCTTTTATTCTGAAAATCCTTCATCTCCGGTTAACATTTAGCATGTGGCTAATATACCATTTACTATAGAGGTGAATTTAGTAGCGATATGACACGAGTGTTGCACACCGAAACCTACTGATTTCAACACTACAACTATAGACGTCGATATATTATTATTGCTGAATATTAAATGAAGGTACAGTTTATTTGAATACGTTTGTTTACAGACGTATTCAATATACCGGAAATGATACCAGCCGTGAGGTATTTTTGGAGTATTGACTACAGCGTTTAAAATGTATTAAATGAAAAGTCATGAAAGAGATAAGGAGGAGAAAAGGCGTGTTTAGTTATATATTTAATGTACAATGTCTGAATCCTCTGTAATGCGCAACAACGAACATTGGAGACGTGGAGGGCCGGCCCCCAGCAGCGCCAACCGGCCCCCAGGGAGGAGTCGGCAGAGGATATTTAACAGCTGGAAAGGTGGAGCTCGCTCTCTTCCCTTCGCTCACGAGAGCCAGAACACAGCTGTTTTTCTGACTGAACCATCTTCTGCTTATAACATTACCACGCTTTTTATTAATTAAAGTATACATTTGAACCTGCTCAGAGACTCAATTAGTCTCCTTTTTAAAGCTTCTCTCCTGGACGCGAGTATAACGAACACAGTTATCAGACTTAATGTAGAGAAGAGAGGTGTAGGATGACAGTCTTTTATACGGTGAGATGCTCGCGCATTCAAGTAGGCCTGCCCCGGGGCCGGCTACGTCTATAGAAGTCTCAGTAGGTGAATGCGTGCATGATAAGGTAGTACACAGTAGTAGTCTACGCCCAGCTGCAGTCATTTTTAACCACGCATCCATGAAAAATGTCAGTCTGGCTTTAAACCTATGCATAGTACTGAAACAGCCCTTTTAAGAGTTTTTGATGATCTGCTCTTAGCCGCCGATTCAGGCAGCCCAGCTGTCTTGGTGCTGTTAGATTTAACTGCTGCCTTTTCCTTTTTTTTGTCTCCCAACCAACAGTCTCCCCGGTTGATATCCTGGGCTCCCTCAATAAAAATATCCTCCCCTCTGTTATGAACCTTGGAGTGACCTTCAACAGCGCCTTTACATTTGATAAGCAAGTTAGCACTGTAGTCAAGACCTGCTTTTTCAAAATACGACTATTGGCTAAGACCAAGTCGATTTTATCTTTTAAAGACTTAGAAAGGGTTATTAACGCCTTTGTAACCTCGAGACTGGATTACTGCAACGCTCTGTACGTGGGTATGGACCAGGCCTCAATTAGATGCCTTCAGCTAGTTCAGAATGCAGCTGAACGTCTTCTCACTGGCCATAAAAAGCGCGACCATATCACCCCAATTCTGGCTTCATTGCACTGGCTTCCAGTTCGGAATAGATTTTAAACTCCTTTTATTTGTTTTTAAAGCCCTAAATGGGCTGGCTCCTGCCTATATAGCCGAACTCCTCTATCGCTACACCCCAGATAGAGCCTTAAGGTAGGCTGATCAGCTGCTGTTGATAGTGCCTAAGACCAGGCTTAAAACCCGAGGGCATCGAGCTTTTGCAGCGGCTGAAAAAAATGTTGTTTTCCCTCTCAGAACTACCAGCGCAGCACCCCCCCCAGGTCTGGCCCCCTAGGTGACCTCCTATGGCAAAGACCGGCCCTGCCAGCAGATATATAATGGGTGTTTTGTGCCGCTGTCATTTTTGCAGCTATAGGAGAAGCAAGACAACTAAATCCCTCAAACTCTCAACTCAGCTTCATTAGAGGCTACTGTCGATGAATGTCTGCAGGCACCCACACAAACTACGCACAGTTAACAGCCCACACAGACACACACACTTACCCTACTTGTTTACTTAAAGGTCACCTATCATACTATTTTAAGGCAATAGCATAAGTCTCAGATATATAAAAAAATATAAAAAACATGTCTATGAAATGTTTTGCTCAAAATACCAAACAGATCACCCATTCTAGCCATGCTGCATATCCCTCTATTTCACCTCCTGTTTCAAAAGTGCTGATTTTTGGGTATAAAGCTTTAAAAAAAAGAAAAAAAGAAAGAGGGGCAGAACTTATGCCTGCTCATGCAGGAGATTCTAACGGCAGATACTGCCGTTATGAAACGCCATCATGGATTATCAAGGATTATTTCTGAAACAGTATGGAGCTCAGCTCAAAGGCTTTCTCTCTTGCTGGTTATACCACAAGGTGAGTTCCTTTTTATTTCCTGTTTCTTCACACACATGCTCTCTCCAGTACAGGTTAGCTCTGAGTGTTAGCAATGCTAATGTAAACACCGACCATATTACGTTGTGACTAGTGTTAATTTCGTCAGCTATTTTTTTATTTAGTTTTAGTCTTAGTCCTGTGTTAAATTTCCTTTTTAGTTTTAGTCATATTTAGTCACCTTCATCCTGTTTTTATTTAGTCAAGTTTTAGTCGACTAAAAGTCTGAGCATTTTAGTCTTATTTTAGTCGACTAAAACAGTAAACATTTTAGTCAAGATTTAGTCGACTAAAAGTCTGAGCATTTTAGTCTTATTTTAGTCAAAGAAAACTAATTATTTTAGTCTACTTTTTGTCAATGAAAACTGTTGAGTCTTTTTTAGTCATCAGATTATATAGAACATACTAGTCTAGACAAAACCAATAATTTGTCATTTTAGTATATAAATAAATAAGATTATATCTTGTCCTTATTTGATGAAAAACACAGGTTGAATGATTAAGAATGCAGCTTTGCAGAGAGTATCTGGTCAGGTTTGTGGTGTTTTTACCAGCTGTGTTATGGCCACATTGCTTCCCGTCTGATAAAACAATGCATTCGCTTTTTTTCTCCGCCTCATTGTAGCGAAAATGGGCCCAAATATCACATCGTTTCTTTCTCCCAAGCAGTGGTGGCTTTAGACTTCTTCGTTGTCAGTCATTTTGACGGACAGGATCGTAACATTTCCGTCATAATCCATTATTATCCGTCGAGTGCACAATGTACAACGCGACCACTGCTCCTAAACCCTGTTGTTGCCATTTTATTTTCTGTTAAATAAGGTTAGTTAGACCACCCGAGTCTTCCTGACAGTTCATATTGTGCCGCTGCCCGGTGTAATTCAAATGTACCGCCGCGCGCAGCACAGAAACAGCTGCTGCTCTGCCGCAGCACCGGAAATGGAACTGCTGGGAGAAAAACTGACTATCAGAGATTTAACGTTATCTTTGATAATATTTCGTCTCCTCATTTTTCGTCAACGAAAGTAAAGAGAGATTTTGTCATAGTTTTTATTTAGTAAACTACATTTTCGTCTCGTCACTTTTCGTCAACGATATTGCATGATGATTTTGTTACAGTTATTGTTTACTGCCGTCGGTGCCGTCTCGTCATCGTCTCGTTTTCGTCATGGAAAAAAAGGTCGTTGACAAACATATTTCGTCATAGTTTTAGTCAACGAAATTAACACTAGTTGTGACCACCACAGAAGCAAATCGAATGTGCTTTCTTCCCTCCATAAATCATTGTTTGGATTTCCCGCAGCTTTTCTGAAAAATAACACAGAAATACTTCAGTACTAGTAGTCATATTTTTAGTATAAGTATGATATCTGTCTACACATATTGAGTATTTGTAAACTATAATACTCATTAAAATACTGAAGCATATATGTCTGTAACAGTGACGTGCGGTGAGGTTCATGGCTGGTGAGGCACTGACTCTTTCAGAGTCAGATTTACAAATATTATATTTTGACCGTAATCGAAATGTTCGGTTATTTTCAAAAGCTTTTTTAGTCTGATGCTTCGATTCATTTTAAACAGACGGTTCAACAAAAGGATACCCAAAATCTAAATATTGGATTGTTCTTTCTTAGTAATATCCCATGTTCATTACAATTGGGGTCTTACCTTGACTTGAAGATGAAGTCCATGCTATCCTTCTGGACAACAATCTCCATTACATTTTTGTAAAAGTCCTCCTTATCTTCCTCGAGTTTCAAAAGACTAGCTTGTTGTTTGCGTCTACCGTCTCTGCGTAGAATAACAGTAGCAACAAGAACCTGTGGGCTCATGTGCGCCCCCTTCAGTGCGGCAGAGGTTATGGCTGCCTCTCCTGGTGCTTTTTTCATTGCCATTGTATAATGAGACCAGCGAGCCTAAATATCATATATACGTGAAATAAGTTATTTAGAGACTATGGATGGCGAGGATAAATGTAATAAAGGGATCTACAAACATTACATTGGTGACATACAGTGAGATGGTAACAGGCATCCGCTTAGGGCCCGCTTTCCAGACAGTTTCTGTGGGGTGACGCATTCTGAGGTGAGGCAGAGGTCATCTGTATTTGTTAAACATGTGTGCAAAACAATGGGTGGATGCGATCGGCTAACTTGTCAATGGTGAATTCAATGTAAAGTTAGCATTACTGCTAACCGTTAGTCAGCTGTATGTTATCCATGGAAATCTCATGTTTGTGTATTTATGTTCTTTAGGTTACAGTGACAACGAAAGCCCAACTCATTACACTTGGTAAATGTATATTTTTCTTACTGTATTTCAGTTTTACATATAATAACTTCAGATAAACATCCTAAACATGCCTGAGGCCTGTACTACGAAGCTGGTTCAACATAACCTGGATATGTTTGAGTTAGCCGGTTGGCCTAATCCAAAACATACGCGCTCTCGGTAAGCGGTCCTACGACGCGGGTTATCAAGTCGATCGCTCAAGCCAGCCGTGCCCTATCTAGTTAGGTGCGCGTTCACATGAAAGGGGTGGTATTTGGAGCATTCCACCAATCACAAACATGGACAAGCGTACTCACAGCGCAGCGCGTCATACTTCCTGAATGAAAAGTCAACTATAATATTAGACAATTATGAAGACGTTAAACTTTAAACATCCATGACTTAAACACTTTATCCAGGATCAAAGCCACCTGCAAGGTGAATACTGTCAAGATCACAGGTACAGATCAGACCCCAATATCACGACTCGGATACAACCAGTGTATAGCAATGTTCAGTTTATTCAGGTCAGGGACAGGCAGGGTCAAAACCAGTAAATCCATCAGACAGGCAACCAAAACCAGACAGGGAGCAGGCAGGAACTCGAGATCCATAAACAGGCAGGCATGGATCAAAAACCGGCCAGGACAAACATCTAGGCTAGAGCACAACACTCAATGGAGAGCTTGGCGGAAACGACAAGACAATCTGGCAAAGGACAAGTGAGAGTGAGGTGGTATAAATACTGTGGAGTGATGAGGGAATGAGTAACAGGTGAGGGGAAGGGCTGGGGAGACCAGGTGAGGGAAATGAGCTGATTACAAGGACCTGGAGGAAGGCGGGATCTGAAATGACAGGAAAGTTTAGATGAGCCACCAAACGTGGCTCATCTAAACTTTCCTGTCATTTCAGATCCCGCCTTCCTCCAGGTCCTTGGAGAGATGTCCGCCTCTCTACAATAATAGAAGTGTCTAACTTGTGACAAATACAGCTGGTAAAAGAAAAAGCGTTTGAATGCGTACATTAACAGGTTTATGATATCACTGCCCCGTTTAAGACACGAGTGGATCTGACTTTAATTACATTTGACTCAAGTGTTTCGTCAAATGGGGCGAAGCCTGCAAGCTAGTTCAGGCAGTCAACTCGAGCACCAATGATACAATAACACGTGACGCGTCTCTCTTACAACCAACCAAACACAATCTCCTTAACTTGCCGCTCTATAGAGAGGCAAAGTCCCTCCCCTTCCGGTGGGACTCATGGGACCTTATTTCGGAAAAAGTTTGAATTGAAGTCAATGGAGAGAGAAATATTATCTTTCGATCCCGTTTGAATTGTGCCACACATTACACATATGATGTTTGTCAATGTTAAATAATAATTTCCATGTCAAAAAAGTCACAGTTTGTCGTAAAACTGTTTGAAATATAAGACTATGAAAAATACGCAACTAGAAAGACTACAAATCCCAGAATCCCGGTTTACGCATGCTGGCTCTTACGGAACCGACTAACTCCCCTTGTGTGTATGTGCAACATGCCCAGACTTGTAGTGATTTTAACCTCTTTTAATACTTTTCGCCTCATTCTGAAAGAAAGAAGTGAAATGTGCCAACGTGACGGCCGTCTTGGTGTGTGGTGCGAGACGGGAGATCATTGAGCGTTTCACACAAAAAAAGTGTTACTTCACAGTTTTACGACACATGTTTTATTTTTTGACTTGCAAAATTATCTTTTAAATTGACAAACATCATATGTGTAATTCGTGGCACAATTCAAACGGGATCGAAAGATAATCTTTCTCTCTCCATTGACTTCAATACATGATTTTTCCGAAATAAGGTCCCATGGAGCTCAACCGGAAGGGGAGGGACTTCGCCTCTCTATTTAAGCTGCCAGATCTGCCTGCCTCTGCCTCGCTAATGCTGCGGCTCTGTCACATTGCTGATGCGTTCACGTGCTGCTTGCCTGCTTTCCTCACATTGCCGCCTGCTTCTACACAGTCACCCACGCGATCTTGAAGTTACCTGATGCGCTGCACGTTGCAATGTCTCTCGCTATATCCGACCCCGGAACAGAGTCATCATCCTCAGGGGAAGATACCAGCCTCATTCCCGAAAAACAAGTTCGCTCAGTGCATGGATTAGACGCCCTGGGAACAAGCCGCAGCTCCCGCAGCACTCAGAAACGACTGGCCAGTGCATCGTATTCTCAATGAGCTATATGATAACAACATACCAGTCCCCTCTGGCCTCAATCACAAGGAGCTTTTTCATTTCCTCCAAGCAAGAGAAAGTTCAGAGTTGAACGCCAGCACTGCTAACAAACCCTCTCCCCACAAAGTGTCAGCTAAGAGGTGTGTTGTCTCTCAACCGGTGCGCAACTCGCCACCAAAAAGGCAGAAGCAAGCTGACTCCGGTATTCTCGGTGTTAAATCAGCGCTCCAGGATATATTCCCTCGAGCAAAACTCAATTTCAGCTACCTGCAATGTAAACAATGCAGGTCCCTCTTCTTTAACCCATTCTTCTACTTCTGCGTTCACCCACGCTGTGCCACTTCCCGCCGACGTCACACCCCTGAGGACTCTGGGAACTGCAGTCCCAGCTCCAGCCATGGCCCCTACTATTTCACTGGTGCTTAAAGTTAGTTTCTATGTTAAGGCAAGGATACATTGTTAGAAACGGTTTGTTAATGGCTGTTTATGGATTTCTCAGGTGTGGTGAATATACACAGATCTCTTCCTTTTAATCATCAGCATGATCTCACCTTTACTGATTTAACTTTGGGATCAATGTACACATTGTTTTGAAATATTCAATGTCTGGAAGTTCTGGTCAAGAAACTCAAATCATCACGGCTAAGACTAACACTGTTTCTTTGTCCTTTATTTTTAATGCTCAACTTCCTGCACCATCGCCCTCAACACATGGGTTGGCACCGCTGTTTATTACTGATGGCGGCAAACCCGTGACGAGATCAAGGTTCTCAAAGCTGCGTCATCCCTGCCTAAGCTGCGACCTGCATGAGTTCCTGCACTGCTTGGCAAATGCTTTAATGTTCAATAATGCATATCTGTTGAATTCTGTTTTTGCAAATCAGGTGGTTGCTGGGTTAGATTATATATCAATTGTAGTTCTTAGTATTTGGGAAAAGCTCATTGTTGCTGTTTGCAGACCTAGACATAGAAGTCTCAACAGGTAGTATATTCCCCTCAAAGCCGCTGTGCTCGGAGAGGATTGGCACTGGTCTCTCCTAGGCCTACACATAGCAGTTTCATTAGTTAGTGTATTCCCCTCAAAGCCACGGTGCTTAGGGGGAATGGCCACGTGGCAGGTTCGCCAGGCCCTATACTTATCAGACTAACATCTGCAGCGTCAGGCTCTCAGTTCATGCAGTTTTGGGGGAGAGTTATTTTAATCTCCACACAGTGTTGGGGGATAGTTACAGTATCTAATCATCACTCAATGTTCTATGTAAATGTGTGGAGTGATGAGGCCCGAGCCTAGACGCCAAACTCAACTATATGCTGCTCTAATAAACATATTAAAAACACGTGAGTTGTCTGACTGAAATGGGGCGAAGCCTGCGAGCTAGTTCAGGCAGTTAACTCGAGCACCAATGATACATTAACACGTGACGCGTCTCTCTTACAACCAACCAAACACCATCTCCTTAACTTGCTGCTCTATTTAAGCTGCCAGATCTGCCTGCCTCTGCCTCGCTAATGCTGCGGCTCTGTCACATTGCTGATGCGTTAACGTGCTGATTGCCTGCCCCACCACCACCCCAGCTTCCACCTGTTGGTTCGGGGGATAGTTACAGTATCTAATCATCACTCAATGTTCTATGTAAATCTGTGGAGTGATGAGGCCCGAGCCTAGACGCCAAACTCATCTATATGCTGCTCTAATAACATATTAAGAACACGTGAGTTGTCTGACTGAACTTAATGTGTTGCTTATAATAATATTTCTGCATACAGTCTGTGACACTGTGAGTGTTGCACGGCCAGATACGGCTCAGCTGACTCGGAATATATGATACATTATGATGTGATATGAATGATAATGGGACACATCGATGTCTGCGCTCACAGTGCCGCGGACTGTACGTAATGTTACTCTGATCCGGTTACTTGTGGGCAGATATTTAAGTAAGCTTTCTTAACGCTAATGTTATAATCGTCAGATTGCTCTGAAGATGGAGGTGATATTCTATTCATTTTCACATTCACACAGTCAGTGATTTTTGCCGGCCGTCTTTCCTGCAACGGCAGTTTAAACTGTAATTCCTTTCTCCTGTAATATGACTTTATAGCTTTAAACTATGCACACTGAGCTCCGATTGGTCAGCACCCATATAGCAAAAAGTTATTGAATCTACATTGAGATATGGTCACGCTGAAGATTGCAATCAACATTGATGTCAGACATTGAAAATGAACTAAAATGAACAAACAAAAAAAGATCCATTATTTATTCAGTAAATTATTACGATTTAATTCAATTATATGAACATTTTATACATCTTTTGTCCACTTTAGCACACACACTCACAGCCAGGCTGTGAGTGTGTGTGCTCAGGCTGAGTTCCTCTGTGTCTCGCTGTCTCGCAGACCCCATGCCATCATCATTTTCTGTTTAAAGCAGCTTTGCTAGACTTTGATAACATGCATTCTTCACATGCTGAAGATATGAATTTGAAAAAATGCACATTTTGCAACATAACACAAGTTAAGGACATTTCTTGACATAATAAACATCTAGCAAAGCTGCTTTAAACAGAAAATGATGATGGCCTTTGAACACAGATTCTGAGGATCGTTTCTACTTCTGCTTTTATCCATCAGGTCAAAATAGGATTCACACACCTGACATCATTGTGATATATCAGGCCTCAGCCTCTTCAGCACATCACAATCAAAGAATTTAAGAATAATCAAATATAACAATTACAATCCAGTGCCTCTTGCAAGGGCGCCGGAAGCGGCGGATGCCGTGTACAAATCCCGTTTCAATAATTCCCCTCTACTCTAAAGTCACATCTAAAACGCGATCTGATCTAGCTGTGTATACTTTGTTATTTTTGATTGTTATATTCAATCTCATTAGCTACAGGCATTATTGAAGCTTGTAAAGGGAAGATGACAGCTCTCCCTCGCCACTCGGCTGTTCCTCAGCGCCGCCCCCCCTCCCTCCGGCTGACATTATGAATGTAAGAGTATAGTAATCACAGATAACACGGCAGGGTCCGTTACAGTTTTTTTATCTGATTTCAATTAAAAAAAAGTCTTGGCTTTCAGAATATTAAACTTGTTTCGGCAAATTCAGATGATAAATACAACTTTGAAGCTTCGGCATAATTACAAGCGGAGAACGGAGTAACTTTACGTCACTACAGGCATAACAACAGCCGGTGTTTCTCGTGAGTGTTTTCCCCGGGAAACAAACACAATACACACACAAACGCAAAAATATACAAACACACACACACACGGCGCGGAATACTGTACAAATCCCGTTTCAATAATTCCCCTCTACTCTAAAGTCGCATCTAAAAAGAACGCCATCTGATCTAGCTGTGTATATTTTGTTATTTTGTATTGTTATATTCAATCTCATTAGCTCCAGGCATTTTTGAAGGTTGTAAAGGGAAAATGATTAGATTAGATTAGATTAGATTAGCAGGGTGTCCGCGGGGTCTTAAAAAGTATTAAAAGTTGATAAATCAATTTAGAGAAAATTAAGGCTATTAAAAAGTATTAAACGGCATTTAAGAAGGTCCACAGCAACGACAACATTAAACACCCTTTAATTTACTGAAACAACATGTCGGGAAACCCCCTCAAATTGGCCCCATGCATTGCGTGCCATAAAATGCTGCTTCTTATTTTAAATGTCGTTGCCTTGCTCCGCTCTGTGGGGGGGGGGGGGGGGGGGGGGGGGGGGGGTTAATCTGCTGGTGGACTACCTGAGAAATATACAGCAGGAGAACACGCCGTCCACCGTGGAGAATAAACAGAAGGGCGACCATGACAACCATGCCCCGGGGTCTTCTTCGCTGCTTTTGGTGTATTTTGTGGCGGCAGCAGCGCCACTTACAGGCCTGGCATATGTACTACATACGTACTACTTTTCGCATTTGCATTTTTCTGTATGAGGCCCCTCGTGGGGCCGGGGTCTAAGCCAAACTATATCCGGTCACAGAGATCTGCTATTTTAAAGTAAGGTCAACACATATCTACCCTAAATATAGTCTATATTAAGAACGAGAAAAGTCTTAACATATATATTGTTTTTGTAAACATATGACAAATGTGTGAGGGGGATGACGTCAGAGCATCGTCCTATGTGCCGGGCTTAGCCCCGGACAGCCCCAGCCCAATTTAACCCCTGGGTATTTGTGAGGGAGCTCCTATATGGCATTACCCCGCTGAAGCTCATGAAGTTTAATATTTAATATTTCAAAGTTTTGTCAATTGTTTTGTTTATTGGTCAAATACTGGTTTCTAATGGTTTCTGAGGAGTTCTACTGGAATGAAAGAACACAGAAGCAACAAAGCAGCATGCTGCATTAACCCTGACCTTCACAGAGAGGTTGAAGTTCATGTGGAGAGGAGGCTTCAGTATTCTGTCTGCACTCTGTTTAGTTGTGCTATCTTACAATCAATATTAAATGTGAGATCAAGTGTGTCGCCAATGTAACCAGTTAGAACTCGAAGTTGCGATGAAGTCTTAAAATGTATGGAAAGGGTCTTAAAAAAGGTCTTAAAAGGTATTACATTTGACTTCAGGATTCCTGCATATACCCTGATTAGAATCTTTAATGACCACACAGCCAGGCTGGTGGAATTCGTGTTCAGTGCAGAGTAGCTTGTTCCATACAATTCAACATACAATAAACTGACAATAAAAAGTACAACACACAGCACAGGGCAAAGACATATCATAACATAAAGTTCAAGGTGTGGTGGATTGTTATTGTTCATTGGGGTTATTTAGAGTCCATTTAGTGTCCGTATTGCAAAGGGGAAAAAGCTGTTTTTGAAGCGGGCGGTTTTGGCGGACAGTGACCTGTAGCGCCTCCCTGAGGGCAGAAGTTGGAAGACATGGTGAGCTGGGTGGGAGGGGTCAGAAATGATTTTCTTTGCCCTTGTGACAGTTCGTTGGTGGTGAAGTGATTCGAGTGATAGAAGGGGACTGCAGGTGATTTTTGATGCTTTATTGATGATACGTTGAAGTTTATTCCGGGAGAGGTTGTCTGAACTGCTGTACCAGACTGTGATGGATGATGTGAGGATGCTTTGGATGATGGCTGTGTAGAACTGGATTAGGAGATGTTTCCTCACTCTGTATTTCTTGAGCTGCCGCAGAAAGAATAGCCTTTGGTTGGCTTTTTTGTAGATGTGGTCTGTGTTGGTCTTCCATTTGAGGTTATTGCTTATGTGAGTGCCAAGACATTTGAGTGATTCTGTGGTGGAAATGAGTTTGCCGGAGATAGATAGAGGTGATTTGGGTTGTGGCTTTCGCCTGAAGTCGATGATTATTTCTTGGGTTTTTGCTGTGTTAAGTAGGAGGTTGTTTTCTGAGCACCAGGTGACTGCTTGATGGATCTGAGTGAGGTATTGTGTTTCATTATTATTTGAGATGAGTCCTGTTATTGTTGTGTCATCTGCATATTTATATATGTTGACTGTGGGGTGCTGAGATGTGAGTTGGTTTGTGTAGAGTGAGAATAACCAGGGGGATAGGACGCAGCCTTGTGGAGCTCCTGTACTGAGGTGCAGAGGGAGAGATGTGGAGTTATTTATTTTTGACCCGTTGTTGTCTGTTCCAGAGGAAGCTGTGGATCCAGTGACAGATGCAGGGGTCAGTGTTCATGTCCATTAGTTTATTGAAGAGTTTTTCCGGGTTGATGGTGTTGAAAGCGGAGCTGAAGTCCAGGAACAAGATGCGGGTGTAGGTGTTGGGGGATTCCAGGTGTTGTAGAGTGTGATGGATTGCCACGGATCTGTTGGTTCTGTAAGCAAATTGCATAATTGAATTTGGCTTTTCTTATTCCAGATCTAAGTTTGTATTTTGCAGCCATATAGTCCTCTTTATTTCCGGATTTGTATGCATCGTTTTTGTCCTTTCTTAATTGTTGAATTTATTTGGTGAACCAGGGCTTATTGTTATTGTTTTACTGTTTTCGTTGGGATGCACAGCTGCTCAGAAAATTGGACATATGACGTAACTGTGTCGGTGTAGACATGGAGGTCCCCAGCTGCGTGGAAAACTTCCCAATCAGTGCATGCGAAGCATCCACGCAACTTTTCGATGGCTTCTGTGGACCAGGACTTGGAGGATTTTATTGGTGTTTCTGAGGATTTCAATTGTTGTTTGTACTTCGGGATAAGCAGCAGCATTGCGTGGTCCGACTTGCCGAGCGGAGCTCCCGCAGAAGCACGGTAAGCCTCCTTGAGTGGAGTGGTCGAGTGTGTTGTTTCCTCTGCTGGGGCAGGTAACTTGCTGGTGGTAGTTGGGAAGCTCCATGGACAGATTGGTGTGGTTGAAGTCGCCTAACACAATTATTGCTGGGTCTGGATGTGCGTTTTCCACGGAGGAGATGTGACTGGCTAGATCGCTCATGGTGTTGTTAGCGTTAGCCTCAGGTGGAATGTAAACACCGATTATGATTATCGATGCAAACTCTCTGGGAAGGTAGGTGGGTCTGCATTACAACTCTCACTCGCCACTCTGCTGTTCCTCAGCGCCGCTCCCCCTCCCTCCGGCTGAAATTATGAATTTAAGAGTAATCATAGATAAAACGGCAGGGTCCGTTACAGTTTGTTTTCATCTGATTTCAATTAAACAAAGTCTTGGCTTTCAGAATATTAAACTTGTTTCGGCAAATTCAGATGATACATACAACTTTGAAGCTTGTAATGGCATAATTACAAGCGGAGAACGGAGTAACTTAACGTCACAGCAGGCATAACAACAGCCGGTGTACACAAAATACACAAACACACACACTTGCGAGTTTCCCCCAGACCAGTAATCCAAACGAAAATATCTTCCCTGCGTAGTATTTTGATAATTTGCTCCGCTAATAATCAATCAGATCGATGGATTCCAGCGAAGAGAAAACGTTGAAGGCCTTTTTCTCAAAATGATGACTCATTATATAGGCTAATGTGACATATTTTGCTTAATATTTGGAGTACAAAAACAATCCTGATATCATTATAAAGCTCGGAATCTCCTCTTTCCAACAGTGTACTCAAAATGTGTCTTCGGGTCAATGCGACTGATTTTGATAGAGCAGGTCACTTTGCATAAGGTAAAATAAAGCAGGCAGACATAACAGGAAGAATATGTACATTTGAACCCAATCAAATAGGACATTGTCACACCATTCAAATGTATCCATGTAAATTACAACCAATAAAAAAGCTTAGATTTGTTTATTTGTTACTTTGTTTACTTTATTTGTTAAGGTGGCCACAATCGAGGACATGCTGGCGGCATAGGGATGAGGCACGCAATCCCTCTTCAGTGAAGTGGACAAGCTTCAATGGCTATTTAACTGTGCCGATGTCCAATGCAACAGCTGAGCGGAGCTTCTCCAGCCTCCGTCGGTTGAAGACGTTCCTTCGTTCAACTAGTCCGAGCGCCGCTTAAATCACCTTCTCTTCCTCCACATCCACAAAGATTTGACCGACGGTCTGGACCTCAAAAAAGTGCTCCGGAGTTTCTGCTTTGCCAGTGAGCGAAGGGAGGTTTACTTTGGCAAAATGTAGAAAAATTAAGTAGGCTATATTTAGCCACGTGGGGATTTTTGTTTTGCTTTACCTTATGTATTGTGGGACATTTGTTTGAAGGTTGCTCCACCCTCATCTGTTATTGGACATTTTAGTCATGTGATTTTAATTACACAACATCACAGATTGTTTTACTGTTAACAAGCTTGTTATAGGCCTACGTTCTTTTCACAATAATTGTTGTTTGGTTCGGTTAAATAAATAATTTATGTCCATTTCTTGAATTTCTTGAAATAAGTGTCATGAATTGCATTACCTGTAGCCAAAGGTAGGCTACCTGACCGGTCTCAACGCTGTGTGTGTCCGTCAGAAAACACGCTGTTTACAAGTAGCCTAGTTCCAGGCTTCCAGCAAACATCCACTGATAAATTGCGATGTTAACAACCTCATGACCTATTGTTTTAACTTAGGATCACCTATGTTTAGTCTAGAAAAAGGTAAATGTGTGCATTTTATTATAAATTTGTTTATATTTACAGACTGTTGCGAAAACTAAGAAGCTTCTAAACATCAGGTTTAAAACTAAAAGAGATTTACAAAAAAGTAGGCTAACACAATTAAAGATGTTTGGAGTTTTATTTGAGTTATTCATTTACATTTTTTGTCAAAGAGATGCTGATTTGAAACCGTTGTTACAGTTACGGCATTTCCTGTTTCTGCCGGAGAGAGGGGAGGCCGTCCCAAAGCTTGCTGCTGTATTTACTCCCTCCATCTGACAGGAGGGAGCCTCATGTGTCACTCCACGGAGTTCACTCCGTCACGGAGGGGGAGGGTGTAGGACGTGGTTTGGGATTGGACCATACACACGCACTTTTTTGGCCCCCCACTTCTAAAATGAATCCGGCGCGCCTGGCCTCTTGTCAATTGGCAACTCACAATTCCACACATTTCAATTTCACAGGCAAATGGGACTTCATGCTTAAAATGACTGCATGTACATCCATTGAAGTTTTACATGATCACTAACAATGAACTTGAACAGTATACATACTGGATATGCCCCTCTTTTCAACTGGCAACTTACACATCCACACATTCTTTGATTCTCTATTTTAGGAGATAACTTATATGCTTAAAATGAAATGAATGCTATGAGGTTTTACATGAGCACTAACCACAATGCACTAGAACAGGCGAAACATAGGTTTTAAAGTCATGTCTGGCTTCCCCATGCTCCGGCCATTTTCCCCTCAACTTTTGCATGCTCTTAGATTGAGGCACTTCACTCACTTGTTCATCAATGTTTTCCAAGAGGTCTTCCATCTTCTGTCCAAAGCTCCGTTCCTAGCCAGGTACAGTTTCAGCAGGCAAGGCACATGTTTGTCAAAGGCTGCACCGAACGTCCCAGGAGGTCTTTGCTGGTGATCCGATGAAATTCTTCAGATATCTGAAAAACACAATAACAAAACAATGTAATTTGATTGTAACCACAATGTCATGTATTTTCTCATCAGCAAATTCCTTGGTAGCTGTCTTGTTCAAAGTCTGCACCATCTTAAGGGAATAGTTTGGATGTTTAGAATTGAAAAAAAAACTGGTATTACAATTTTGGGGACTGATTGGAAAGTGGGGCGTAGTGTGTTGGAGGGGCCTGTAGACTACAGGCCCACCTTAACCTGCCATCAGGCCCTGGGGCTGATAGGTTTTGTAGGCCCCCTATTTAAACAACAAATGAAAGTCATTTATAGCCTCGGCAGGCTCTGTGATCGCACTTCTCCACTCTGCTCTACGCGCGCCTGGTCCTCTCCTCCAGATGAGTGACGTATCGGGCCTCCCTCATATATTTGTCCGTTTGCCGTTGGCTCCCCTCCACGTAGCAAGTCCTCGTCGTCCTCTCCATCTCCTCCAACAGATAATGTCCCTCCTGTCTGTTTTCAGACAGGAGGGACATTATCTGGCCTACTTGGCTACTTGGACATTATTTGGCCTACTTGGCTCCGAGGCCCCGCGGCCGGCACCGCTACTGCTCGGTACAGAACTCATCTGTCCTTCCTCCTCATCCTGGCCTACAGGTTTAAAATAACCTTTAAGCTTCGGCATTTTTTGTAATAGCTGCTTGTCTCGAAACTCCTTTTCCCTCAACAATTTCCTTTCCCGAACGCCACTCTCAAACTTTTTCTTCTCAAACTTTTTCTCCTAAACAACCTTCATCTGTCACTCAATCACTTGCAATTTGAATAAGTCACATGTGAAACATATTCTCATTCTGATTGGCTGTTAAGTGGTGCCCACTGACTGTTTCGGAGTAATCTCTGGAATCCATCGATCTGATTGATTAGCGGAGCAAATGATCATAATACTACGGAGGGAAGATATTTTCGTTTGGATTACTGGTCTGGGGGAAGCTCGCGAGTGTGTGTGTTTGCGTATTTTTGCGTTTGTGTCTATTGTGTTTGTGTCCCGGGGAAAACACTCACGAGAAACACTGGCTGTTGTTATGCCTGCTGTGACGTCAAGTTACTCCGTTCTCCGCTTGTAATTATGCCATTACAAGCTTCAACGTTGTATTTATCATTTGAATTTGCCGAAACAATTTTAATTATTCTGAAAGCCAAGACTTTGTTTATTTGAAACCAGATGAAAACAAACTGTAACGGACCCTGCCGTGTTATCTATGATTACTATACGCCTTACATTCATAATGTCAGCCGGAGGGAGGAGGAGTGAGTGGCGAGTGAGAGCTGTCATCTTTTTTACATTACATTACATTGCATTTAGCTGACGCTTTTATCCAAAGCGACTTACAATAAGTACATTCGACCAGGTAGACACAACCTTGAAGAAAACAGAATCATATAAGTACATCAGGTTTCATAGAGCCAAGTATTTCAAGTGCTACTCAACTGGCTATGGATAAGCCAGTCCTTTATTAGTATATAAGTGCTCTGTTAGCAGTTCTTTGTTAGTAATTATATCGCTCGAGGTGGAGTCGAAAGAGATGAGTTTTCAGTCTGCGCCGGAAGGTGTGTAAGCTTTCTGCCGTCCTGATGTCAATGGGGTTGCTCATTCCACCATCTTGGAGCCAGGATAGCAAACCCACGTGTTTTTGCTGATGGGAACTTGGGTCCCCCTCGCAGCGAGGGTGCAGCGAGTCGTTTGGCTGATGCAGAGCGTAGAGCACGCGCCGGGGTGTACAGTTTAACCATGTCCTGGATGTAGGAAGGGCCAGATCCATTCGCAGCATGGTACACAAGTACCAGTGTCTTGAAGTGAATTCTAGCAGTTACCGGAAGCCAATGAAGGGAGCGGAGGAGCGGCGTGGTGTGGGAACATTTTGGAAGGTTGAAGACCAGATGAGCCGCTGCATTCTGGATGAGCTGCAGAGGTCGGATGGCACATGCAGGTAGACCAGCCAGGAGGGAGTTGCAGTAGTCTAGGCGTGAGATGACGAGAGCCTGGACCAGAACCTGCGTCGCTTTCTGGGTCAGCTGCGGACGTATCTTCCTGATGTTGTAAAGCGTGTATCTGCAGCAACGGGTTGTAGCAGCGATGTTTGCAGTGAAGGACAGGTTGTTATCTAGGATCACACCCAGATTCCTTGCAGTCTGGGTTGGGGAAACAACAGAGGTGCCGATGTTGATAGTCAGGTCAAGAGTGGGACAATCTTTTCCCGGAAGGAAAAGCAGTTCAGTTTTGTCAAGGTTGAGCTTGAGATGATGAGCGGACATCCACTGAGAGATGTCAGCTAAACAAGCAGAGATGCGTGCGACGACCTGGGTCTCTGAGCGGGGAAAGGACAGAATTAATTGGGTGTCGTCAGCATAGCAGTGGTATGAAAAACCATGCGGGTTAATGACAGATCCGAGCGAGTTTGTGTACAGGGAGAAGAGGAGGGGACCAAGAACAGAGCCCTGAGGGACCCCTGTAGTTAATTGACAAGGGTCGGACTCGGACCCTCTCCAAGTTACCCTGTAGGTACGGTCTTTGAGGTATGAGGTGAGGAGGGAAAGTGCAGAGCCTGAAACTCCAAGTTCTTGGAGAGTGCGAAGGAGGATCTGATGGTTCACCGCGTCGAATGCAGCAGACAGGTCCAACAGGATGATGACAGAGGAGAGGGAGGCTGCTTTAGCAGTGTGCAGTTCCTCAGTGACAGCAATGAGGGCAGTTTCGGTGGAGTGACCTGCCTTGAAACCAGACTGGTGCGGATCCAGAAGGTTGTTCTGATGGAGATAACAGGAGAGTTGTTTAAAGACAGCGCGTTCAAGTGTTTTAGACAGGAACGGGAGGAGAGAGACAGGCCTGTAGTTTATAACATCAGACGGGTTGAGAGTGGGTTTCTTTAGGAGAGGGTTTACTCTTGCCTCCTTGAGACTGAAGAGCGAATATCATCAACCTTATTTTACCTTTTTTAAGTGGTTAACAAAGTCGCTTGACAGAAGGGAGGAGGGGGAAGGGGCTTTGGGGGGGTCCAAGAGGGTGGAGAAGATGGGAAATAGTTTTTTAGGATTGGAATAGGAAGATTGGATCTTATCTTGAAAGAAAGTGCTTTTTGCCTTTGATCGAAGAAGAGAAAGAGGAGAGGAGAGCCTGATAGGTTAGGAGGTCGTCGCGGTGTTTGGATTTCCACTGTTTCCGCTCTGCTGCCCTAAGGACGGTTCTATTAGCACGCAGTGCGTCATTTAGCCAGGGAGCAGGAGGGGACTGACGAGCCTGCCGAGATGTGAGAGGACAGAGAGAGTCCAGAGAGGATGAGAGAGTAGAGAGGAGAGTTTCCGCTGCAGAGTTTGGAGGCAGGAGTTGGAAGGAGTCAGAGGAAGGGAGGGCTGAGAGCACCGATGAGGCAAAGGTAGAGGGGGAGAGGGAACGGAGGTTACGGCGGACAGGTGCAGGATGAGAAGAGATTAGTTTGTTATGTTTGGAAAGGGGTAGAGATAATGAAATGAAGAAGTGATCGGAGGTGTGGAGCGGGTTTACAGAGAGGTTAGAAGTTGTGTAGTTCCTTGAGAATATGAGATCAAGGACATTGCCAGCTTTATGAGTTGGTGGGGACGGAGACAGTGAGAAAGCAAAGGTGGTTAACAGAGATGTTAGTTTGTCTATCTTCCCCGTCTGGAGGTTGAAGTCTCCGAGAAGTACAGCGGGTGGGCCAGATTCAGGGATGTGTGATAGGAGATTATGCAATTCCTCCAAGAAGTCCCCCAAGGCGCCTGGTGGATGGTAGAGAACAACAATGGTTAATTGTATAGGATGGGTTACTGTGACGGCATGGAATTCAAAGGTGGAAGGAGTGAAGTTAGGTAGCTTGAAGAGGGAAAAGCTCCATTTGGGAGAGAGCAGGAGACCAGTGCCCCCTCCTCTGCCAGTGGGTCTGGGTGTATGGGAGAAGGAATATGCTGTGGAGAGAGCTGCTGGGGTGGATGTGTTGAATGGAGTAATCCAGGTCCGAGTGAGAGTAAGGAAATCCAGGGACAGCAGGGAGGCGTAGCCAGAGATGAAGTCAGCCTTAGGAACAGCTGACTGGCAGTTCCACAGGCCACCTGAAACTAGATGTTGGATCTCAGTGGAGCACGTGGGATAGACGAGAGCAGGCCGGTTATAGCAATTAGGAGATACACGGGGCCAGTGATAATTGCGAGAAGACACATGAACAGGAATGGAGAAAATACACATGATTATAGCTTGAGGGGCTAGAAAGCTAAAGAAAATAAAAATAAGACACCAGCAATACTTAGCTCAATCAGAGTAGGATTTGCCTCCTCTTTGCCACCCTCGTCACTCCCACAGGACTCCAATGTCTTTGTCAGTCTTACTCCCGCAGGACTCTAATGTCTTTGTCAGTCTTCGGCTGGCTGACGCTGAAGGAAAGAGCTACCTAAATGGATGCCTGATTGCTGAGTTCACACAGCTGTGGTGCCACGCCCCTCTAATTAGTTAACTCTCTACAGCTGATGGGCGACAGCTGAGAGGCCATGCCTATTTTAATGCACGCTTGATTGCCTACTGAGCCCTGTTTAACAGGTTCACATGATCAGATCTGAGATTTAAAATCTCTCAAAAGCACCGATTTAGCTACAATAACTACAGAACAATTATACAGAGTAGAATAACTGAAATAGAGTAGTCTAATTAAACAAGAATATTACTTACAGTGGTTGCTGCGTCAATAGGTAATGTCGCCACCCGGTCAAGATGCACACTTTACAAGCTTCAAAAATGTATTTATCGTGTGATTTTGGAAATAAAAGTTTCATATTCTGAAAGCCAAGACTTTGTTTATTTAAATGTTTTTTAAAAACCTCCGAAATAAAAAACTTTTTTTTTTAATAACATTTTTTTTTTAAACTTTTGTATTGGCTCATGATAGGCGCCTGATCTCCGTAGGTCCCTGGGCTTCAGCCCAGGTCAGCCCATGCATTAAGGCGGCCCTGCCTGTAGTGGAGTGGTAGGGCAGGGCAGGTATAGTTTGCCAATTGACTGACATACTGTAAGAAATTAAAAGTAGTGTTTAATGACGTAATTTAGTTTAAAACTGTTTTATTCTGAAAACAGTTCCGGTTAGTATTTGTCTGTGGCTAACGTTGTTGCTAAAGTTTATTTTGAAAAGCTTTACCGGAAGAAGTCTCCAGATATCAACAGTGACCTTAACTTCCGGTATTACGTTAACAACGATTACAGTCGTTAAAATGCATTAAATAAAAAGTCGTGAATGAGTCCATGAGGAGAAAAGGCATGTGGAGTTATGCAATAAATACACAACGTCTAAATCCTCTGTTATGCGCGATATCGTACATTGAAGATAGCGGAAGGAGGACCCCCGGCCGCAGCGGGAGCCATGAGAGGAGGAGCCAACAGAGAATATAGATCGTGGGCGATAGTTGTTCGCTCTCTCTTCTTCGATACACCAACGGGACTCACAGCTGTTTTGTCCCACTACACCTCTGTTTGCTTCATCACTGCGCTACTTAACCTGTTAAACCCCGAGCCTGTTTTTCAGGTTTCAGGCTCGAAAATGACATTCCCAGAACAAATGACTATAACTTCACTTCTAAAAGGTTTATATGAATAATTGTTGTTGTCAAAGCAAGGTTACATATGTGAGTTGGATGTAGAAGTGTCAGAATCAATATAGATTTTTATGTGTCAGAGTAAATGTAGATGGAACATAGCAAAAAAATGTAAATTCCTGTCTCCGCCTAAAGAAAACCCATTACTTATACGATACGATACGATATTACTTTATTGTCAGATCAAGTCTGAAATTTGACTTACGTCACAGCAGCTCCATGTCCAACATCAACAGACAAATATGCATACACAAATACATGAAACACAAACATTTAACATAACAGCACAATCAGTGAGAGAAAAACATGCTCAAAGAGCCTTCAGCGTGCATTTGGTCTGGGATTTAGCTCTGTATTTACTGTGAGGACTGACTGATGCACAAAGGAGTGCTTCAGTCTGACTTTATTGAATCGTGGGACCCTGTATCTCCGATTAGATGGTAGCAGTTCATATTAACTGTTCAGAACATGGTTTGGGTCGGAGATGATGTTGTTGGACAGCCTCACTAGGTTGTTATGATAGGCTGAGTCATAGAGTCTCTGACAGGGTTGACCAACAATCTTTGAGCAGATCTTTAACAGGTGAAGACCAACCTTGAATGATGGGTTAGTAGCCTAAAAGCTTTAGGAATCCAAAGTATAACATATAATAAGTACCCTGTATCAAGATTGAGGCAAAACAAGTGACATTTGACCTTTTTAGAGAGGTTTATGTAAATAAAGTCCAGGCGGAATAAGCTTTGGGCACATTTGGGCACATTTGGTTCCATCAGTGCCATTTGACCTTTTTCAGGTACCAGACTATAACAATTATTGTATCATATTGAATCATCACTATAGGTATTCATTCCACCCAAATAATTAAAAAAAAAAAATTCTTAAAAAAAAAGAAATTCTTAAAAAAATGTTAAACATATTTTTGTGTGTGAGTGTGTGTAGGTGTGTGTAAGTGTAAGTGACAAATATGCTTTATGCAAATGTTTATTATCATTTGAACAATGACAAATATTCTCATGAATATTAAACACAACAACCTCTGAACATTACAAATATTAGCCTCAATTCAACCTGGAACCTCTCTCATACAATAATACAATACAAATTGTGTGTGTGTGTGTGTGTGTGTGTGTGTGTGTGTGTGTGTGTGTGTGTGTGTGTGTGTGTGTGTGTGTGTGTGTGTGTGTGTGTGTGTGTGTGTGTGTGTGTGTGTGTGTGTGTGTGTGTGTGTGTGTGTGTGTGTGTGTGTGTGTGTGTGTGTGTGTGTGTGTGTGTGTGTGTGTGTGTGTGTGTAGGTGTGTATGTGTTAGTGTAGCTGTGTGGGTATGTAAGTGTAGCTGTGTGGGTACGTGTAGGTGTGTAACTGTACCAACGCACTATACAATAACACTACACTGTAGGTCATTGTGTGTAAGTGTACTTGCACAATAAAAAAAAACGGAAACATAGGTAACATTTGACTCCAACTGGGGCAGATTTATTTCAAACATTTTACCAACACACTATAGGCATGTAAAAACAAACATTTTACCAACGTACTATACAATAAAACCACACTGTAGGTTTGTAAAAACAACACATATTTTACCAACACACTATACAATAAAATCACACTAGGTATATAAAAACAAGTATTTTTTTTTAAAATAAACACTAGCAAAATGTTATACCTACCTGAACTTCATACCTACCTGAATGTTCCAGTATTTAGGTCGTGCCACTCCCTGAAACAGTTCCTTTTGACAGTGAAGCACAGAGGGACCTAGCACTTCCTGCAGTACACAGGTGTCTTCACCCTTTTGAGTCCAGCATCTAGGCACCTCCTGCAGTTCTTCCTGACCTTGGTGGCATCTTCCCCATAATACTCGGGCATGCATGTGGGTGGTGGAGGTGCAGGGCCTTCAGCAGGGCCTTCAGCAAACTCCAACAATTCTGCAGCAAGCTGCTCCCTGAAAGTCTTCTGGGTGTGTGGCTTGTCCATAATTATTGTTATGGTTTTGAAAACTGTTGTTCTCTGGGTTCCTCTCTGTTCTGGCTGCTAGCTCAGTAAGTTTGTGTCCTACAGTGATGATACTTATAACCAAATAATCGGTGGAGTATCAGCTTTCAGATGATATGTATTTTGTGCAGAACATATTAAGTTTTAAAGATCGTTTTTGTTAGTTAGCACCGGAAGTAGCATCTGCCCGTTTTAGCTAAGGGCTAATGCTAACGCTTCTTGTGAGACTTGTGTTTTGTTTCTGTAAAAATGGTTCGTATTGTCAGTTAGCTGAGATTATTCTCGTTAATCTGGTATAACACATTAATAGTTTTTAAATATTAAGATGCCCTGAGACACAGTGTCGTGAAAAAAAAAAACAGGGTCCCCGCCGGCGGGGACCTTCGGGCTTAACAGGTTAAAGGAAAATACAGTTTCAGTCTCTCGATGTGAAGCTTATGCATTGTACCATGAACTTGTATAGACCTGTAACAGTCAACTGCATGAGGAGTTGGAAAGGTAGTTCAGAAAATCAGTAATATCTTTAAAAACTACAAAAAAGTCCCTTTCTATCAGCAGTGCACCGTTATGGTGTAAATACAGACTATCTACTAATTGGATCAAATATAAAAAACTACAGAGTTTCCGAAGACACTACCCAGAATCCCCAGCTATCGTTTGGGACTACAACATCTGCCTTGCTTTACAAACCCCGTGATTAGCCCTCAAGCTCTGTGATTGGATGTTGGAGTGGCAGTGCGACAAGGTTAGGCCGAGTGTCAAACAGCTCTTTGAAATGGAATGGAACCACGCCAGACTATCCAAAACTGGACTTGGACGGGTCCAGCCCAGCCCTCCCCCCCAGAATTACACATGCTGGCTATTGTGTGTTTCGCAACATGTTCTATGGCACGTCTCTACTGGGAATTGTAGTTTTAAAAGACGTTTTCGTATTTCCCACAATTAGAAGTTGCCAGTATTAAACTGTATACATCCCTGGAGGTTTAGGGGATGCGAAACACATTGGTGTTATCAAATTTAAAACATATAATTAATACATGGGTGAAGATTGCTTGTGTCCATAATGGGCAGCATTAATATACCCACATGACAGCTAAGGTCAGAAGAGCTTTATTTAACAGCTGGTCTTATGTCTGTGACCCCTCCTGTTGTTAATTGATAAGCCTGAAACATGCACTTGTCAAGGTTCAGATGCACATTTAGCAAATATGGCAGTAGCCATCGATCATCTTAAGATAAGATACTTTATTGATCCCAAGTTGGGAAATGTTTTTGTTACAGCAGCATGTACTACTTTGTTCTACTCCACTTCAGAGGTTAACCTGGTATTTTTACTCTACTACATTTATTTTTGTTACTTTGCAGATTCTGATTAATGATGTGAAATATAAACAACCCTTAAATCAGACTTTAGTTACACCTGAGTAAAATTCAGTCTTATCAGTTTGTCTGTTTTGCACATCCTCCTGTTAATATCTTTCGACGTCCTGCACTAAACTGTTTTATTGTAGAGATCACTACAGTATCTTCTTGATATTTTCTATTCTATATTTCTATCTATCTATATTTTGTATGTAGGCTACTCTTCATATTTAAATGTTTTCATCAAATATAACTTATTCAACAACTAAATTCAATAACGTGCTTTAACCACTAGGAGGTGCGGTTTAAAAAACCAGTGGTCTAGTTAATAAAACATAATAATATCAAACATAATATGACTATTCACTTTATTGTGAAATTAAAACAGAACGGTAAAGGAAAGTACAGTTTCAGTCTCTCGATGTGAAGCTTATGCATTGTACCATGAACTTGTATAGACCTGTAACAGTCAACTGCACGAGGAGTTGGAAAGATAGTTCAGAAAATCAGTAATATCTTTAAAAACTACAAAAAAGTCCCTTTCTATCAGCTGTGAACCGTTATGGTGTAAATACAGACTATCTACTAATTGGATCAAATATAAAAGTCAGCCGAATTAGTGTTGATACTGCAAGGAGACGTATTGTGTGAAAAGAAATGGAAGATGTTGTTTAATTGATATATTCACGTATTCAGTTTTGGCGGCATCTCTTCCAGTTTGTCAAAAGGTCTTCTGATCAGGGCTCTATAAATACATATCTAGGGCAGATATGTAATATTTAATGCAGCCGAACCCTGTATTGCAATGCCGTTATGTGATGACTTTCAAAGAGAAAAGCAAGAACACTCGGAATAAAGTATTATTATTATTTTTTTAATGTTTTCCGATTTCATATCACATAAACACCATATCCCGACGTGCATTGCGGCGTGATTTTAGCCTATCAAAACCTCTGAAAACAGAAATGTGTCTCTCAGAATCGAAAGAGAAAAACCTATGGGAATAACACAAAAGCATTGTACACAATTTAAACCAATTAATGTCGTATAATTAACTAGGATAAACTGATGTTTTTTAGTGGATGAGTAGTGCAGATATCACTGTTAAATAATTTGATCATTGGTTTTATTATGAAAACGGCGAGACCGGAAATACTGTTTTCAACCCGTAACTTTACATGGAAGCTTGCCGCATATACACGTTCTCCTGACGAAACCTCAAATCATCTTCGTAATATCTATCAAACTATAGATCCTACATATCGACTGGACGTGGATTCTAAAAGTACAATCTATACTTCTCGCTAAAAATCTAATCATAAAGCGTTTTAATGGCCAAACTATCCTACAATTTAGGATTTTACAGAGAGGGTTATTTGTGAATAAACAACCCTCTGTAACGTTTGCATTGAACGGGAGCACTAGAGGCCGACAATTTTAAAACGTAATTATAGGTCGTATTAAGCGCTTGAACAAACGACATATTTGGTCGTAATAAGGGCTTAAACAATCGACCCATTTGGTCGTATGAGTTGGAGGACTTGTTGGTAGATGACCATTACATGTATGATCTGTATGTGTAATGTGTATTTGTAAAGCGCTTTGAGATTCATTGAGAAATAAATATAAGGATTATTATTATTGTTATTAAATGCTGGTAAATCATGCAAGTGGCTGGCACTGTATGTTGCACGCACCAGCCAAAAATAACAATGGCAATCTATTGAGTGGCTGGTAAAATTTCAACATTCACTAGGCTAGCCATTTGGCCAGTGGACAAAAATGTTAAAATTTGACCTCTGCAACCGTATTGTTGAATTACACTGGGTCTCTAATGACATATTTTAAGTCTACTATAAATAAACATATTCCTCTATCTTCTCACTCAAACCCAGTGTAATGGTAACCTGATAAACCTGTAACATTAACATTATGTGGTCAACAATAAACCTGTAACCTGCCTATAAACCGACAGATGTATTACTATTTATGTATGTAACTATGTATTTTTCTACGTTTAACGTTAGCCAGTAGATGGTGGCAGCGGAACATAATGATTAACGTTACCGACCTTTTTTATGTCATGTCAAGAGCTGGATGTCAACGCCACTCAACGCAAACAAGTGTGACAAGCAAACATTCACTCATCTTTTCAAATATTCAGTTACAAAGCTAGTAGCAAGCTAAGTTAACATTACATAGCTGATGCTGAGCTAAACATGTTTGCTAACCGTCCATATGCGTTAATGTGACTGACCTCTCCAGGTGAGTTTTCAAGTGCCTGATGAAATTTGACGTTGTTGCACCAGCATCCTTGATTTTAATATTGCAGACTTTGCAGTGTGCGCTCCTTTTGTTGGTGCCGCCAGCGTTTTGTTGGAAGTTTTTATAGTTGAACCTAATTACAAGTGGTACAGCTGCAGGTGTGCCGCCGGTCGCCATGGTGTTACCATGATGTTACCATGATGTTAATGTTAATATTAAAGGTGGGGTAGGTAAGTTTGAGAAACCAGCTTGAGATACACTTTTTGTTATATTCCATGGAATGCTCTTAACATCCCGATAGCAATGAATATCTTAAGTGCTTTGACAAAAAATCCATTAAAAAATGTCATCTGTGGAAGCCGTAATACTGTAAAAAGCACGGCTAAAATAACTGGATAGCCTACCTGCCTGTCAGCCTCCCATCGGGGCACAAACGTATCTTGTGCCCTCATTGGTCATGTGCGCGTTCGTGTGTGTTGGAGGAGGGGCTCTGTAAGGAAGTGGCATATTTTCTCCGGTTGTGTATTTTCAAATTCTAGCGATCTCGAGCCGGTTTCTCAAACTTACCTATCCCACCTTTAATACGCCAAAAATAGAAAACAAATGATTGTTCACGAGTCCCAAAACACGAGTCCAAGTCGAGTCCGAAGTCTTTTGAGCAGGAGTCCAAGTCAAGTCTGAAGTCTCTGTGTGTGCGACTTAAGTGCGACTCGAGTCCGAGTCACAAACTTGAGTCCCCATCTCTGGTACTTGATATAAAAAGTTATTCTCACTATATCACAACACCATTCAACAGCACCACAGATTCCATCCTCCAAAAAGAGCTTTTGTAAAAAGACCTCTCACAGAGTTTTAACAAAACGTATGATCACCTCCATGAAGGAAGGATTTATTGCAGGACTTGTGTATTTGACTGCATTTGATTTAGCTAGGAAAAACCAAAAACCCTGCATTCTCGGAACGCAATGCCCTAGTGCAGGGGTCTGCAACAGGCGGACCGCGGTCCGGATCCGGTCCCAGACCCGGACCTATAATCAATACATTAATAGGGGATTTCAATTTTGACGGGGCGATTCTATTTTAACCACCGCCGACAGGGGGCGAAAGAGACGAGTGAGAGATACAGGGAGAGAAACACAGAAGAAGAGACGAGAGCGCGGCAGAGAGAAGCGGAGACGAAAGTGTGTGAAGAGAATAATTAGCGATACAGGGAGAGAAGACGGAGAGGAGAGTGAACAGGTGTGTTAGCGGCAGACAGGGAGAGACAAATAATTACACATGGCGTTCTCCAAGAAGAAGAAAGTGGACAGTGAGAACAGAGCTTTGAACCCTGAGTGGACTCATTCATGTTCATCCTGCCCACTGGGAGCACAGAGCCAGTGTGTCTCATTTGTTCAGAGACCGTGGCGCTCATTAAAAGAGACAACACGCCTCTGTAAGACAAAACACAAAGTGTTTGACCAAACATTCCCTCTCAAGTCAGAACTGAGGTCAAATGAGCAGTCTCAGAGCCCAATATGATCTTTCCACCAGAATCAACATTAAAACTATATATCGTTCCAGGGCAGGCTAACCGAGGCTAACCAATGAGCACCTGCATGTGTGTATGAGAATGGCCCTGACGCCATTTCAGCCAGGATTTAAACTCCTAGCAGGACAAGCGCCAGCTCAATTCTCAGAGGGACTGCAATATAAGAGGGAACAAAAGAGAAACTTTAAAACGGTTCAATTGTTATGATGTGTAAACTAAAGACTGATATTGTTCTATAATAGTCTGAAACTGTTAAGCCATGATGGTTAACAAAGAAAAATGGAAACTCAAGCTGCTGCTGCTACACTTTATTTTATTTATCTAAAATTAAGCACTTTTAAGCACATATTTTCAAAAGCTATTTTATTTATTTTCCCTATTTTATTTTTAAATGCAGCCAGAGAGGAACATTGCACATATCCACAGTATTTACTGTATATGTGTATAGTTCAATGTTAATTGACAATAAATATTGTTGTTTATGAATTGTACTTTCTTTATTTGATTGGCAGTCAGTTGTTGATTACATGCAGACGTTGATAAAGCTGCTTCAATATATATCACACTAATTCATAAAGCAAGTTAGACATTTTGAAGTTCCGGACCTTTGCATGGGGAGATGTTCTCTAAATGGACCTTTAGAACTTTAGTTGAATACCCCTGCCCTAGTGGGACAGTAGGGTATAATGAGCTCTTTAAGATAAAGATGGCGCCTGCCCATTAAGGGCTTTGTAGGCGAGAAGAATACTTTTAAATTCTATCTTGTGTTCTACTGGGAGCCAAAACAGGAGTAATGTGGTCCCTTTTCCCTGCTCTGGTCAATACATTTTGAATCAGCTGAAGCAACTTAACTGACTTGTTGATACACCCTGATAATGAAGAGTTACAATAAGCTAGCCTTGAAGTAACAAATGCATGGACTAGTTTCTCTGCAGCGTTTTAAGGCAAGATATGCCTGGTATGTGATTTTGTAAATACATTTAGCACACAACTACAATCATAACATCATTAGAAAATGAAATTATTTGATGATTTTTATGACTGTGATATTTAGTTTTATTTGATAAATGTAGAGTTTAAGCGCATAACAACCCTGCCCCTCCAATCAATATTTCTCTCTCAGCTGGATGTGCTATCTGACAAACAGAGGAGGACAGATAGGCCAGCGTCTGAACTGTATTATGTCAAACATGACTCAAGGAAATTATACATCGAATCAATAGTGTACACATTTCATTGAGCAAAACAGATTATTTATTTTCTTATTCCCCTTCACTTAGGTTGATTCTGTCAATTTAGGGTGGGAATGTCTTCTCAAGGGGCTGTGTGTGTACCTCAATGAGGACCCAGAAGATCTGCTAAGAGAGTTTGTGGTCAGTAGAAGTCATATTTGACCTTTTTGATTTTTTTTTGGGCTTCAAAATATGTATTTATTGAAACACCACATAGTATATAGCCAAAAGTATGTGAACATCCCTGTTTTTTGTTTAATAGCCAGACTGCACTGCAAAGCTAGAGTGCTATTAATTTAAAACGGATACAGGAAATGAAACATTTTTTATCAGGTCAGAAAGGAGTATATCAGATAACAAGGAGGCTTAAAAGTACTGAAATCTGACCAAATATACTTGTTAATGTTAAACACAGGGATTTAGTAATGGGTATATATATATATATACATATATATATATATATATTTGTTGGATCTCACTCTTTTCCTTTTGTGACTGTGCACTCTGCAGGCAGAAGATAAAGACGTCATTCTGCTGTCCATTGACGGGATTACAGTGGGACTTTATGTTGTCGAACACAATTCCACCATGAGACCAGAGGACAGATGAGACCAGAGGACAGATGAGACCAGAGGACAGATGAGACCAGAGAACAGATTGTTCTGGAAGGCCAACAGGCACTAACTGATGTGGACAACATTGCATTAGCTGCTACCATGTTATTTGGACTAATGTATGCAATGAACCTGAACTAACCCCCCAAACTGAAGTGCACCTTCGAAGTGCTCCAGCAAATGTTAATGGAGCTAGACGGCAACATGCTCTCCAAGAAAGCCCAAGCGTTTAAAAACAAACTATTTGAGTGAGCTGTTGCCATGGACCATTGTGCACTTTTACAGCATTTATACTGGACTTTCATTGATACAACTGTCTTGCAATTCCTTTGCTCATGCTTTGTGCTGTATTGATTTGCATGTTTCAGAAATGTGTGTTTTTCCATGTGTTTCAGAATGTACCACTTGCATCAAAGTGCAATGTCAGATTTGCAGAATTGTCTTTATCTAATTGCACTACTTCAAAATGTCAGTTCTTGTTTTTATTTGTAATACTTTCTCTCTCAATGTGGTGAGAAACCAGGCCATTACTTTCATTTACTTTTCATGTAAGCAATACCTTTGTTTTCTTGTATTAAAGTTCCCTTTCATATTAGTAGGTTACTATTTAAATCATGGATTTGCAAGAACATTTCCTTTGTTCGGCTAGGCGTTGATATTTTCTGTTAATTGTTTACTATGAATGAGTTACAAAAATAAGCCTTTCTTTGCCATTTGGCACAATAAACCTTTATTTTGGTCGGGAGAATAGTTTCCTTTAAGCTTCCTTGCTGTGTTCTAACACAATAATGTAATACATGCATCACAAACGTTTTCTATTTATTCTATTTCTTTATTTTCAATGTATTTGTTAATTCTCCTGGGGCTGCATGATGGTAAAACCAAAAGCTCATCTGGATGTGTAGGTGGTTGTTAATATTGTTTTATTTTTTGTGAAAAATACATGAATGTTGTTCAAATAAATGTGTTTGTCTTTATTGACTATTTGTTTTAAAATGTTATGATAAATCTATGTAGGAAATGCCTCTATTTACATAAAATAAATAATCTTATGTACCCCTTGAGCAGGCTAGGTAGATTCAATAGAAAACTATAGCATGTAGTTCAAACAAAACATTCATGTGGCTTTAACAGGTAAAATGTTTTGTATTATGTAAGTCCAACAGACTTTTTACAGTGAAGCTTAAATAAAGAAATCATGTTGCTTTAACAGGTACAAGTTAATATACTGAACATATTAACCTGTTAAACCCTGAGCCTGTTTTTCAGGTTTCAGGCTCGAAAATGACATTCCCAGAACAAATGACCATATCTTCCCTTCTAAAAGGGTTAAATTAATAATCTTTTTTCCTTCTTATGAGACTTGTGTTTTGTTTTGGTAAAAATGGTTTGTCTCGTCAGTTAGCTGAGATTATTCCCGTTAATCTGGTATAACACATTAATAGGTTCTTAAATATTAAGATCCCTTGAGACACAGTGTCGTGAAAAAAAAAAACAGGGTCCCTGCCGGCGGGGACCCTGGTTTTAACAGGTTAAAAGCCTAAAATGAACATAAAAAAGTCATGTTGGTTAAACATAGGGTGTCATGGAACACAAATAAGAATGTATTAGCAGTTAGAAGGCAGCTTTTATTTTGAAAAAATAGATGGCACTTCCTTTGTGGCTATGACCACTTCCTTAAGTTCCAGGAAGTCCTTTTACACATGGACACTAAGCATAAGCATGTAATGGGAGCACTCGCTCCAGAATCCCCATCCATCCTTCGTTCTAAGCCCTAAACGTGGCATTATCAGTAATTCAAGTTAGTAATTATTATCTTAGCTACAAGTGTTTGATATTATTTGTGGTAATATAATTTTGTAGTAAGGATAATTATATTGTTGCTGTGTGTTACGTAATGCTGTGTAATGTTGCATCGCATATTTACCTGCAATAACCTGTTCTTGTAAAAAGTACATTTATTCTGTACATTTTAAGAACATATCATTGTTTTATGTGTACTTATGGAGAAATGTATTTTGTTTCAGTTTCACACTTCTTACCATTAAAATCCCTGCCAAAAACAACACATGCCTGTTACTTGGAGGAATGATGCTGAGGAGAGTATAGCTGGCTGTTAAGTTCAATATCCACACGTTGAAAATGAGAACGGTACATAGGGTAAATGAATATACCTAATATTAAAGGAAATATTCACATTAACATAATAATGTAATGTTTCTTTGACATAAAATAGTTGTGTGTCTTTAACATAATGGAATAGTTTTAAAGAGCCTGTGACACGATTTTCCCCCATCATCCAAACCCATCAATTTGAGTAAATATTGTCCCCTTGAAAACCGTTACTGAACTGATTTTGGATATTTGTACTTTGATAACCATTAATCCTTCAATGTTGACAATTTTCTGGATCTTCTCCGGGATTCTTCAAGTCCAGCCAAATTATGTGTGATGTCATTGCGGGCACAGTGCTCCAGCTGCACCGTTCAGGATCCCAGCATCTGCATGTAAACGCACGATGGCGCACACGGCAGCAAGCTCAGACAGCGATGAAAGTTTAATTTTGAACGTGTCTGAGAGCTCATATGAGGCTGAAGGATCGGTTTATGTTGAATCTATTAGAAGTTTAGGAATGAGGTGCGTCAATATGGGCGATCATACGGTCATGTAGCCAGTGGTGGAATGGGTCTAAAAATCATCCCGGGACTCTCGACCGGCCCACTTCGGTACCGTTAGTAAATTGTCAACGGGGGGAGTGGGGGATGTCAGGGGCGGCGGGTGCTGTAGATAGTAAATGTAAATATGTAAATATTTGTGTCACTGCATCCTGGTAAAATACAAATATAATGTATAATGTCTGTGTCTTTGACATTAGCGCTACTAGCCACCTGTGCCCTGTACTACGAAGCCAGTTCAACATACCCTGGATATGTTTGAGTAACAAACAAACTAACAACAACAAACTAACAACAACAAACTAACAAACGAGATCTCGCTAAGTGGTCCTACGACGCTCAACTCGGTAAATCAAGCCAGGGTTTCTCTCTCCAGCGGAGAGCGCGTTCACGTCTAAGACACGAGTGGATCTGACTTTAATTACATTTGACTCCAGTGTTTCGTCAACATAATGTGTTGCTTAAAATAATACTTCTGTATACAGTATGTGACACTGTAAGTGTTGCGCGGCCAGATACGGCTGGAGAAGCTGACTCAGATAAGGAAATATATGATATATTATGATATTATATGATCGATGATCTGATTGATGATGTAATATGAATGATAAGTGCGACACGTCGGCGTCTTCTCTGCATACGGAAGTTTAAACTGTATTTCCTTTATCCTGTAATATGACTTGAGAGATTTAAACTCCGCACACTGAGTTGATCTCTTTTCTATAGATGCCGGAGGCGGGCAGCGTCAGGTGAAAAAAGTTATTTAGCCTTCCCAAACCTGAGCCTCATGTGCCGCCTATGGGGGATGTGCTAGTGACTTATCCGACCGGCCCACTTCGGTACCGGCCCATCGGGATTCGTCCCGATGGCCAGTCCGCCACTGCACCCAGCCCACGTAAACTGTCAACGGGGGGAGCCTCGCTGCGGGGAAACGGTGGACCTAGTATCCCGATCGGAGTGGGAATAATAATAATAATAATCCGTGCATTTTATCCATTAATTTCCCCAACATTATGGTAAAAAAAACACACGTTTAATCCATGTTGGTGTACTACAACTACAAAAAGCATCGGTTTGTTTTCTCATCAGGAAATGCAGACCGGCACAAACAAACGATTTGTAATCATCATTCTCACGGTCATTTAATGTATCATATGTTCGCCGAATTGACATGAAAGCACTAATAAATGTAGTTTCATAAACTTGAGTTTACAACTACAAAAATAATCGATTTGTTTTATATCACATCCGACAGGAGGAAAATCAGCAGCTCTCACTACCGATTTGTAATCCTAATGTAATCATCATCTTCACCACAATCATTTATGTTTATGTTCGCCGAATTGACATGAAAGCACTGACGAATATGAATATACTGTAGTCAACTTCATTAAAACGTTATTAATGTGCCTACACTCAGTAATTCACAACACACTTTGTCCGTGTTGGGCTCTCTCGCCGCACAGTGAAGCGTTCCCGCATTTACGTCACTTCCGGCTTCCCCCAAAACTTCAAAATGAGTCGAAGGAATTTCCCCGCGATGTTCGAAAGTATTTATATTTAACGGAACGGTATCGCTTTTTCTTTTTTAAACTGACGGTTCGAGATTACTAGTAGCCCAATATTTCATTGCACAACAGTTGTTGGGATGCTGTCACAGGCTCTCTAAGTACAAATGTTTTTAATATGTGCAACCGATATACATATTAACATCATGTCCAACAGCCTTTTTTTTCAGTGTAGAGTGATGCAGTAATCAGTCATAAAACTGGGTAAATTTGACTAAGCACCAGTTCTGCTTTCCTCGTCTCGAAGTCAAGTTTTTGGAATGTGTTTGTGGCCTGAAATAGGAGGTCATGTTGAATCTTTACCTATATTAAGTGCAGAGCTAGTAACATTCACTTTCACTATTCACTATTTGTGTCCAGAAAGTGTCTACTCATCTAGTAGAGAGTACTTTTCCCATATCAACACCCACTTGAAGCGCTATGAAACTGTTACTTGTATGTTTGAGAACTGTTCTTTTCAAACTAACATATACACTACTTTTAAATCTCATCAGAGCAGGAAGCATGGCACTTGCACAGTGAAAGACTTTAAAGTTGGCGTAGTGATGTACATGAGGATACCTCGTCTGAAGACATTTTCACTGATCATGCTCTGGTAAAGTTGCTCACAATTCATTTGAAACTGACATAGAAAATGAGAACCTGAAAGACACTATTGTAAAAAAAGTGGCTTCTCTTCTTTTAAAATTAGAGATTAACTCGCAATTGATGAGTTCCGAGAAGAATTGCACTTTATTTTCACCTCTGCACTAGTCCCCATATCGAAAAGAAGTTGAAGTTTTGAAAAAGTATGACCTTCATGTTGATCAGTTAAGTAAAGTAACCAATTTGACCCTTTTCAGAGACTCCATTGTCTCTTATTCTTTAAACTTCTTCCTGGACGCGAGATAAATGAATACTTCTAATAATACACAGTCGGTGTGAATACAGGGCCAGTTCGCACCTTTTCTGTGACAAAGGCGACAATGTTTTAGAAGAGTCTCTTGATTGGAGCTTGCAAATCTGCAAAATCTGCACTGCATGTGATCCACCCCTGAAACACAAGAGAAACATATAGGACACTCAGTTCAGTCAGCACTCGCAGAGATATCATTTTTGAAACTTTTAATTTGTTAGTTTTCATCCTTTCCTTATATACTGTAGCTCTCTTCACGACACAGGTCGGTTCTTTAAAACGGGCGTTTATTTCTTAGAGTTTTTATTCTGTAGCCTCACCTCTTCCGTTACGCCGTGAGAACTACAACACCGAATGACACGTATACATAGCCAAACATATTAGCATATTGTGCTACACATATGAATGAAAATAAGAAAATTAAAACATAAAACAAATACCTCGTTGGCTGCTTGTCGTGAAAGGAGATTACTCTAGTTCCTTTTCTATATAACTTTGTCACATTTAACTTGTCACATTAAACTTTGTCACAGACTTCAGCAGAGCTTCAAACAAAGACGTCAACCCACGTTGAGTTGTACAGTGTAACAACGAAACACGCAGTACCAGCACATGAACAAACATTAGTTCCTAGGAACAAGAAACACATACGCTTATCGGTTTAACATGTAAAACAAACTGTATTAAATCATGCCATATTTAACGATTATAAATTAACATGAAATAAAGTATTCTATCAAATTTAACTATGAAATGAATTGCGTTATTCCTTTTAATTAAGGCAACTTCGTTACGTCATTTACACTCCCACCAAATCACTCATTAACTCAAATGTGGGATTTTCGTTCAAACAAAATGCAAAGAAAAAATCAAGTGTTTTCAGTGTGTATGACTATACACACTATACACTATACATGTATGGGACTTAAGTGGCCTGAAGTAAGGTGACTACCTTATGAATAGGTATTTCGAGGTAGACTAGTCTAGTGTGTGGTTTTCCTTTATCAAGTTTATTTAGCTTTCGCACCAAGCCGTCTGTTCCAGGGTGAGTTTCTACAACTCTGGCGAGCTTCCACTCATTTCTTGGTAGGTTGTCGTCTCGCAGAATGACAATGTCAACTACTTGTGCATTTTGTGATGCATTTGGCCATTTGCCGCTGTTGTAGATTTAGCAGGTATTCTCGTTTCCATCTTCACCAGAACTCATTGGCTAAGAACAGCACTCTTCTCCATCTCTTGCGCAGATAGAGGTCTTCTTTTCAGAACTCTCCAAGAGGGGGCAGAATAACTGATGACTTCATGGTTATTATGTGGTTGGTAGTGAGAGGTGCTGGACCGGTAGGATCGTGGAGGTGTTCAACACTTAATGTTAAGTATTGCCATTGTTTCGTAAAGGAATGTTCTCAGAGTTGTGGTGTCTAGTCTGCTTGCAGACTTGTTGAACATGACTGTCAGAATGCTTCAAATCGTTCTGATTTGGCGTTCCCAGACTCCTCCCATATGGCTTGCTGAAGGAACATTCATTACAAACTCCCTCCTGGCACCAATGAAGTTTGTTCCTTGGTCGCATCGTAATTGACGCACAGGTCCTTTGATTGATACCATTGTTCGAAGTGCATTCATGAAGGCATCTGTCGCCAAATCGTCTAGCGTCTCTATATGCACCGCTCTGGAGTAGTGTTAATTTCGTTGACTAAAACTATGACGAAATATGTTCGTCAACGACCTTTTTTTCCATGACGAAAACGAGACGATGACGAGACGGCACCGACGGCAGTAAACAATAACTGTAACAAAATCATCATGCAATATCGTTGACGAAAAGTGACGAGACGAAAATGTAGTTTACTAAATAAAAACTATGCTAAAATCTCTCTTTACTTTTCGTGGGCTTGGGAGCAGTGGTCGCACTCGCGTTAACCGAATACCCCCCGGTCAGCGCGAGTGAGTGATAAATTGTGCACTCGACGGATAATAATGGATTATGACGGAAATGTTACGATCCTGTCCGTCAAAATGACTGACAACGAAAAAGTCTAAAGCCACCACTGCTTGGGATAAAGAAAACATTTGATATTTGGGCCCATTTTTGCTACAATGAGGCGGAGAAAAAACGTGAATGCATTGTTTTATCAGAAGGGAAGCAATGTGGCCATAACACAGCTGGTAAAAACACCACAAACCTGACCAGATACTCTCTGCAAAGCTGCTTTCTTAATCATTCAACCTGTGTTTTTCATCAAATAAGGACAAGATATAATCTTATTTATTTATATATACTAAAATGACAAATTATTGGTTTTGGCTAGACTGGTTTGACTGAAATGTTCTATATAATCGGATGACTAAAAAAGACTCAACAGTTTTCATTGACAAAAAGTAGTTTTCTTTGACTAAAATATGACTAAAATGCTCAGACTTTTAGTCGACTAAAACTTGACTAAAATAGTTACTGTTTTAGTCGACTAAAATAAGACTAAAATGCTCAGACTTTTAGTCGACTAAAACTTGACTAAATAAAAACAGGATGAAGGTGACTAAATATGACTAAAACTAAAGAGGAAATTTAACACAGGACGAAGACTAAAACTAAATTAAAAAATAGCTGACGAAATTAACACTACTCTGGAGCATAGGCAGGTAAACAACAATCCATATCGTTTTACCTCCTTTCTTCCTTCCTTCACAATAAAGGGACCAAAACAATCTATACCGCAGTAAGTAAACGGAGGGGATGTCTCGGTTCTGTCCTCTGACAGATCAGCCATTTGTTGAGTCTCTGTGGTTCTTCTGTATTTCCTACATTTTACACACTTGTAGATGTGTGATGAAACCGCAGCACCGGAAATGGAACTGCTGGGAGAAAAACTAACTATCAGAGATGTAACGTTATCTTTGATCATATTTCGTCTCCTCATTTTTCGTCAACGAAAGTAAAGAGAGATTTTGGCATAGTTTTTATTTAGTAAACTACATTTTCGTCTCGTCACTTTTCGTCAATGATATTGCATGATGATTTCGTTACAGTTATTGTTTACTGCCGTCGGTGCCGTCTCGTCATCGTCTCGTTTTCATCATGGAAAAAAAGGTCGTTGACGAACATATTTCGTCATAGTTTTAGTCAACGAAATTAACACTAATGCACCGTAGTACTTGCATCTGAAAAGTTGTGCAGTTCATATTGTTTGACCTCGCCAAAGCTTGATGGAAAATAACATCTTGGAATTGTTAGGGTTGCCAAGTGAGATAAACCTCTAATCCATGACTCCCATTGTGGCAGGATATGAGCAGGGAGAGCTTCGTCCCAGCTCACTTTGTCCCGACATAGAGTCCGAAGGATTTGTTTTCCGAGGAGCACAAAGGGGGCAACAAATCCAAGAGGATCAAAGACAGAGGCAACGGTTGAGAGAACTCCCCTTCTTGTCAGTGGATTTTGCTTAACCACAACTCTGAATTAGAATTAATCTGCTTCAACACACCACTGAACTCCAAGTGCTCGCTCAATATGAAGTTCTCCAAGAGTTAAGTCTAGATCCTTGTTTTTGGCAAGTTCTTCAGGTGGTATTGCGGCAATCACCTCTTTGTCGTTGGATACGAAAACTTGTGAAGACGAAGATTTCCTGTTCTGCACAAGGCTCTAGACTCTTCAACTAGAGACCTTACACTTATTAGGCCATCGTCTACATAGAAGCTTCTCTGTATAAACTTGATGGACTCTTCACTGAACTTCCCATGACCCTGGGAAGCCAGATGTTTGAATCCAAAGTTGGAGCAGCCAGGGGATGATGCTGCCCCAAAGAGGTGCACTCTCATCCTATATACTGAAGGTTTTGATTCCAGGTCGCCTTTGTCTCACCAGAGAAACCTTAGGTAGTTTTTGTGTTCCTTTGTGACATGAAATTGGTCGAACATCCGTTCAACATCGCACATTATGGCTACTTTCTAAATCTACATAACACTCCAATGAGCGTGTTTGTCAGGTCGGGTCCAGTCAAGAGATGATCGTTTATAGAGGTTTCTTGGAAACGTGCTGAACAATCAAAAACCAAACGGATAGTGGCTGTCTTCTCTTTGGCGGATACCTTCCTTCACTTTAGACAAGAAGAGAAGGTCCTCCTGAGACACTTGGTTATCATCTGTAGTCTTGAGAACCTTGAGTATGTCTGTTGGATGGATCTCTTTAATGACTTGAGTTCTGCACACAAAGTGTACTTCTCTCTTCAGCTGAATTGCTGGCTGGACAGCAGGTGTTACTTGTCGCACTACGATTCTGTGACTAGTTCCTATTGTGTCAAAGTAATCCTTTGCTGGATTCGAGCAACAGACGATACTCTAGCCAAGATATGTCCGCTGTGCATATGGATACTTGTCTTTACCGGATAGGATCTCTCTTACAGTTACAGTATATCCGATTAAAAGACCTACTTCGCAATCCAATGGTGGTGGAATCTTGTCTGCCAACTGTTCCAAATGTGGCCATTTTAGAGCTGTCTCTGAGGTAGGAATGTGTGACCTGTCAACTGGAATGAACTCTCTTGTGAAAAGAGGTGGCAAAGGAATCCTTTTGTCCAGGTCGTATCCCCTCACTTGAAGATCTGTCAGTTTCTGACAGGGTATGACTGTTGACTTTGTTGACATTGTGGATGGACGCAAACAAACATATTTTCTTTGTTTGTGTCAAGATGTTGGGCCACTTCATCTAGAATGAAAGTCGTGTCACTCTGTGTGTCCAAGACAATAACTTCTTGTTCTGGCTGTTTTGTGGATGAGACCCAGACTGGTATGATTGCGGACGTTTGTGTGCTTGTGCCTTCTTGTATGACTCTGTAGGTGGTTGCAGCGATTTCTTTGGTGTCTGTTTTGTCCTTTGAGATGTCGTCTCCATTAAAGGTTGTTGACCTTTTGCCTTTGAACTTGTCATCATGCAAACACGTTGGATGTCTCCTCTGACACTTGACTGATGACCAGTATTCAAACATCCAAAGCATAGCCTTTCTGCATACACAAACTTGATGCGATCTTCAACTGTCTTTTCTACAAACTTTCTACACTTTGGGAGGACGTGTCCTGTTCCTTTGCAGAAGATGCATGTTGGGATGCTACTTTGTGTTGTGTTTGTGGACAGTGTCTTTGCTTGAATAGTTTGGCTTCTAGGATTCTTTGTTTTTTCACTTTCGACACTCCTGATAGCTTGTATCGAGGATATGGGATCACATGCAAGATCTGCTTCCTTTGATATGAAATCTACAAACACTTTGAATGGTGGGTAACCACCGTTTGCATGTCTGGCCTCCATTGCTTTTCGGTTCCAGCCAGATACCAACCCATCTGGCAGTTTCATCAATATGTGTTGACTCTCGTTGCAGTCATTCAGTACTTCTAATGTCTTAATGTGGGGTATTGCAGCCTCACAGCTCTTAAGGAAGTCGGCAAATTATCTTAGTTCGCAGCCATCTTTAGAGCTTATCTTTGGCTATCCATGTAGCTTGTCTCTGAAGGACTTCCCAATAATAAATGGGTCTCCAAAACGTTTTTCTAACAGCTGCCAGGCAGAGTCATATGCTTCTTCGGTGCCTAACAGGAAGAATCCTTCTACTGCTTTCTTTGCAGCACCTCCTATGTACTTTCTTAGGTAATACCATTTTTCATTCTTTGGAATGTTTTTCCTGTCTATTAAAGTTTCAAAGGATAGTTGCCAGTCTTTGAATTTCAAAGGATCTCCTGTAAATAATGCAGGCTCTGGTGTTGGAAGGTGATTTGCACTTATTGCTTCTGCTAGTATGTTAACCAAGTCAGCACTATTCTGCATCTGAGGTTGGTAGAGCTTGTGAACTGTGGAGACTATAAGCTTGACTGTTGTAGGTTGTAGAGGTTGAGGTATGAACTGAGGACTTGAAGCATTGATGACTTGTGCTGTTACTGGCTGAGACTGATAAACGAATGGTGGAGTTGTGGAGTACAGAGCTTGGGTTTCTCTAGCTGGTTCAACATCATACAGTGATTCGATTGCTTCACAATTTTCTTCTATTCGTTTGTACACCTTGACTCGAGTTCTTGCGGCTTTCAGCTTTTTAACCTCTTCTATAGGCGTTCAAGCTTTCTGCGCTTTTCTTGCATTGCCTGTTGCTTTTCAAACTCAAATTGTGCCATCTGTTTTTTTATCTTCAGTCTCCAGCCTTTGAAGTTCTGTTGCTTCCTTTTCTTGTTCACCTAAAACTACTAGGACTTCCTGAGATGCAGCGGCTTCAGCTGCAGCTTCAACTCTTTTGACTGAGAGAAGGCTAGATCGATCGACAAGACAGTGGAGATAATGAAGAGTCAGTTGAGTTTAGAACAGATCCAACATCGGGCCAAGATTCTTCCTTTAAGTCTGCTGTATTCTCTTCAAGCTGTCTCTCTGTCTTTCGAATAATGAATCCTGTGAGGAAATATTTGTATGTATTCATGTTAGTAAACTATCAAGATGCTTAAAAAGGGAAAATGATTTGGGTAGAAAACTGTGAACTGTTTTTGGGGCCTGTGAACATTTGGTTTTTTGAGGACAAAGGAAGAGGGGGAAGGTCAGGAGTTAACATACAGTCATCCCTGTGATAATGAAGCTGAGCCACTGGGATTGGGAAACTTAAGATGTGAGGTGTTGATGATAATTTGGGCAGCCAATCACGGAGGTCTGGAAGGGAGGCGCAGATAACTCCTCCTCTTGGAAGCGAGGTATTTAGAAGGGAAGCACGCCATGTGCTCCCTCTCTTTCCTCTGGCTGGCTGGCTGGCTCACGTGAGTATCAGGTAAATGTGGGATCCCACAGATCTGTATTTATTTTGTACTGTATTTGATTGTATTGCATTGTTTTATTACCATTAAAGTGGATTATTGTTTAACGGTTACTTGGCAGCAGTGAATTCCTTCCTGTAAGAATAATCAGCATGTTTAGGGACGCGAGGAGATTTAAGAAAGCGGACGAGTTGTCCACCAAATCTCCTAACAAATGGTGATCTCGACGTGCCAAATAAACAGAGCTGTGGAAGGATTCTGATGGCCAGACTGGGTCGGGAACAAACACTTTTAGACACCTCAGACAATCGCAGAGCCCTGCAGCTACAAATAAGGTAAACAAAACTGTAGGATTGTCTGTAGGCGTTTCACAGTGTTTTTGAAGTTTAAATGGAATATACGATGCATGTTTTTACTATGTTAGGAAAGTTATATAAAACACGTGAACATTGATCGCAAGGTACACGGAGAGTCCTGCGTGACGAGATAGGAAGCGGTTTGGCGTGGATTTTAGGTAGTTTATTCCTAAGTGGCGTGGAAACGGTGCAGTTCGTGGGCTGTGAGGTGAAATTCCTGCACGACGAAACCTGGAAATTCGATTTTTCAGATCGAATCGCCGTTTAAAACTGAGGTTCAAATAGCAGACTGGGGGCCATAAGCTGAAGTGCCAGCGTTTGCTATTTGTTCAAGTAATTTGAAAGGCTGACGTAAACATAACGTTGATCACAAGGTAGACAGAGAGTCCTGCGTGACGACATATGAAGCACGTTATCAAGCTAGACAAACTGTACGGGGAATAAATCTGTGTGATTTTTACCTGAATAACCTGTGTGGGCGATTGTCTGTGGTAATCAGACATTCGCTCAGAAGAATGAAGCTCATTTGTGCTCTGCTGCTGCCATCTAGTGGCTGAAAGGGGGGGAAGCACGTTAATTAAGTCAGATAAATAAAAGCGAAGTCAATATATTGCGTCAGAATAGTAAAGACAATTCTGAAATTCCAGGGAGTTATCGGGAGCAATGGGAACAGATTAAGAGATTGATTTTAAGTGGAATCAAACAGGGGGATAAAGAAAAGGCTTGTATATTTAAATAAATAAGCTGTCTGTAGGTTGTCATTGTTGATTAGTACAGACCTTGTTTTATGTTGGTAAATGTAATGGTACAAGAGCAAGCTATTCATCACAATTGTATTTTTAGGTTATGAATAAAACAAAAAGTAGTAGCCTAAGTGGTAAGCAGAAGGGTTTTTGAACGCTTGTCAGTAATGTTTATATGACAGGGGTGCTTAGGCCCGCTTCGGTTTTCAATGTCCGCCATCACGTTAAAACAGAGGATTGGTGGCATTTTCAGTGCATTGCTTGCTTCCACACGCCTTCTCCCTCCTTGTCTCTTTCACGACTATAGTTAATGCATTAGAACGATGCATCTAGAAATCGGACTCGCTGTTCCGGAACGGCCTTTCAAAATAAAAGCCAAAGGCCGCTGTTCGCCAGAGATGCCTTCACAATAAAACAGTAATTACCTTAACAATATATTTAACTTATATTGCGTCCTTAAATATTGATTTTAATTCATTACAGATCTAACCTGCTTGTAACACAACTTTGATAAACAATTTCAAAAATAATAGGATAAGCAAGTGGTTAAAGGGGGTTTCCTGTCTGGCTCATTTGATTTAGAACTGAAGTAAGGGAGAATAGTGTTTTATGAGTCATGGTTTCTAAAGATAAATCATCAGTTTGTCTGGACTTTGATATAGAGATAGGATCATGGTGGAGAAGGAAGACCTTTTTTGGTTTCAAATTAAAGAAGAGTTTAAAGATGAAGTAAGCAGGACTTCAACTGGCCAAAAGAGATTTTAAAGTTTAATATTCTTGGTTAGCAAACAAGACATCTGATTATTATGTCACACATGATAATCTTGTTATAGAAACTAGCTTGAAATATTGGAGAAAATATGTGGATGTTCTTTCGTAGTGTGTGGAATATGTGATGCTGGAAACATGTACGTTTTTCAATGTATAGGAGAAAATGGTTTCCTGAAAGAGTTATGTTGGGTAAATATGTAGCAATGGATGAAACAATTTTTAGAGTAAGTTTTTGTGATATCATTAGTAGACATCAATTATGTTGTTTAGATGGCATTTAACAATTAAGACAGATAGTATGATTAGAAAGAGTCAGAGTGGAAAGGGTTGGATTTATTTAACCTCAGTGTGCTAGATTTTTTTTATAGGTAATGCGTCCCGAGACCTGGACTCCCCCTCTGAGTTAGAAAAGGCTACGATCCCGACCCTCCAAGCAGACAAAAGACCTAACCCAACAGGAGACTCCTCCTTCTCCATCGAACAGACAGAGAACCAGAGCTGAAACAACAACAACAAGACTGCAGCCAGAACTATCTCCACCTGTGGCATCCAGAACCAAACAGCATGCTGACAGGCAGAGATCTACGCTCATCAGTCCCTCAGACGGGACCATGAAGTTCCAAGCTGAGCCACGACATTTGGCACAAGAGCAAAAGTGTGGGACATGAGAGCAGAATCCGCCCTCCATAAAAACAGCAGGGAGACTGTAAAGGAGGAGATGAAATGCAAAGAAGTGCAGGAACATTGGCATGATGGCGGATGCAGATGTAACTGGGCCAATGGCTGCCTAAAAGAGTTACAGCGGATGAAGTTACAGCTGATGGACTGAAGAGAACACAGAATCAGAGGAGTTGGCATGGTCGATTAGAAGTGAGGAGGCCGGGGTCACGGCTTGAGAAAACCAGAGGAGGAGAAAAGGAGAACGGGAATGAGTGAGTTTACACATAAACACACTTATTCACAAAACGCACATTTAAAGCATAAATACGTAAAGACGGAAAGATTTATTAAATTAAAAATAGCAGTAAACTATTAGAGTAAAATGAGAACACACTGAGGGTTAAAGGGGGAGACATGACAGAGTACGACCATATTCTTCAACCTTTTCATCATGTTAACAAAATATTCTTTGACATTTTTTATTCACGTGTGAATAAAGTAGTGGGATAGTTTTAGGAACCACTCTATAAGACAAATCTTTATCTGTATGGATAATGTTAAAGGGAGAGCTGGCGCCAAGCCAGATATAGTATTCCAATCTAAATAATTGATTTCACCATTGTAGCATAGTTATTACCATAGGAAATATGAAATGACTTCTGTTTTAAATCCTTGATAAAGGAGGGAGTAATTGTTGCATGTTCGGACATCCAGGGTTCCACACACTGCTAAAGAGTTTAACATTGATTTTTAGGTGGACCAGAATTGAAGACGTGTGGTTGTTATACCATTGTTATCGTGAACAAAAGATAAATATAAATAAGTGAAGATAAGAAGATGTATTGACCATAAATTAGTCAATTGGTAAATAAAAAATAGCGGAAAAGAGGAGAACTGTTAAAGTGAAGTGGAAAATCAGTCTAAAACACACTGATAGGAAAAGGGGGGGGCGTGAAGGAAGTATGCACTGGACTTTTTATTCGTGTGTGAATTTGGTAGTGTTTTACAGTATTGATCAGTTCAAAGGGAGAGTTTTAGTAACAGCTCTATAAGATCAGATAAATATTTATTTATATAGGTCATGTTGAAGGGAAAGCTGGTTCTAAACAAGATATAGTATTTCAATTTGAGGTACTGGTTTCATGTTCAGACACCCAAAGTTCCACGCACTGTTAAAGAGGGTAACATTGTTCTTTAAGTGCACCAGAATTGAAGATAAATTGATAGAATGAGTTATGGAATACATAACAGATCTTTACAGATCCTAGTAATGTTTTGACACAAGATAGTGATGTACACATGTTTCTGAAATAGATCTATTAGTCATTTTAATACTAATTAGGTGTAAATGAATTGCAGTAATAGTAATAGTACAATAAGGAAGTGACATTTTTTTGGCTAGACACTTTTCAGGGAATGTGGGAAACAGCAAGGAGGGGTTGGAGATATCTTGAACATTATAGTTGTAATTGTGAATTAATAAATGATGGCGCTCCATATATACGGACTTTTATAGACGAAGGATGCTGGCCTGTGCTGGAAGACGGAGTCTCTGCAGAGCACGACACATGGCCAAAAAGACTGAGACCAACTGACCGACAGGGTAACTTGGGAAGGCACTATCAATGACTGACTCTGCGGTGAACCTGACCAAACCTGACTTTACAACCTGATAGTGTGAGTGTGAGTGAGTGTATGTCTGCACCTGATCAGTGCAACTGCATGATTTAAAACAATGACTAATCAAGCATGTTTTGGACTAACACATTATTTTTGTGTGATAATAATGTGTGAAATGAGAGGTTTCCTAACATTGCACAAAAGGGGAAACCGTATCTAATCTGCTTGATGATGTTTCACTCCCACAGGAGGTGGCTGTTTGCAGAATGTGAAACTCAAACTAAAACATGAGGATTCTGTTTCTTTTAGGACTGAAAGATGGAGAGAAACACTTACTGGAGTGTGTACTGGGGAAATGATGGATGTACATTTGGGAAAAATGTTTGGTATTGTCTTATAATCCATTATGACCTGAAGGTTTTCTTCCCATACAGGTTTTTGTTTACACATGAGATAATGTGTAAAAAAGGGGGAGTGTAAACTTTACAATGTACATTTTTCATTTAGGGACTGAAAGGAACCTGCTGCCCAACTCTATTGTTCAATCTGACCATTGATTGACAGTTTTAGAATTGACCTGCTCCATATTTGGGGATAACACACTGTTTGATGAATGTTGACATGTCTCTAATATTGATTGAGTTATAGCAGGTAACACAGATAAAGAATCAGTGGCCAAGGGGCTACCAGAGAGATGTAAGTCCAGAATGAAATACTGAAGAAGCTGACCTGTGAGTAATGTGTCAACTAATGTTTCAACAGGTATTAAAGTAACTAAGGTTTGAAATGTAGAAAGAACATATTTACAGTTAAAGTTAAAACATAGTAATGTAATGAGATAGAATGTAATTTGGACAACATCATGTAACTAGCCTGGTAAAGAAGTAAAAGCCATAGACTTTATTGTTGAGGTCATTATGGGGATATACCCATATATATTTAATCTAAATACATAATAGAAAGACATTTGATGACAGTTTGTTGGAATTCTGTATTCATTTTTTCAGCGGGATAATATCTAAGCACTGACGGGTAGAAGCAGTATCACCAGGAAGCCATTCACTTTGTTAGTATTGTGATTTTGGTTGTTTTTGAATCCATAAGATTAGTGTGTTTCTTTACCAGAAACATTAGCAGTTCAAATCATATTTTTAGATTTTTAATGGGATCTCAGGGATTTTATTTTTAAATAAATACAGATGCTTGTCAGAAATTCAGAGCTATTGAAATATGTTATTTAGTTTACCTAAAGATGTTGGGGTTCTTATTTAGTTGGCACAGTCCAAGTATTAAGATTCTGAAGCTGCACAATTAATTTAGAAAACCTGTTCACAGACGTCTGTTTTAAGACACCCCACCAACAGGCTCCAAGTGGCCTACGCACTGGTGGGTCAAACAGCCGAGGGCCCCAGAGCCCGGAGCGTAGGCTTGAGGGATTTGTATCAGATTTCTCCACACAGGTTGTGGATGCCAAAAGGGGGACCCGAGACGCAGGAGGCTGACTGTCAACCCCAGGCTCTCCGGCCCCGACCGAGTGACCCAGAGGACATCCATCCAGCAGTCGTCCTGGGAGGCATCATCATCGGACCGGAGAAGGAAGATCGGGAGGACATCTATTCAGCATCGACTCGGAAGCCGCCATCAGCAAGCCGGAGGAGAAGGAAGACATCTCTCTAGTAGGCAGCCCAGAAGCCGCCGTCAGCGGATCAGAGGGGACAAAGACACGGCAAGCCAGGACGGCACAGGGGACTCCACTCTCCGCTGAAACAGGAGTGTGTGTGTTAAGTGCAACAAGACGGTGTATGGAGCCAGCCAGGCCTGCCAAGCTATGGGCAGCCTCTACCATGACAGCTGCTTCACCTGCAGCGCCTGTAGTCGAAGGCTGAGAGGGAAGGCGTTCTACTATGACGCAAGAAGTGTTTTCTGTGAAGAGGACTTTCTGTACTCTGGGTTCCAGCAGTCTGCAGACAAGTGCAACGCAGGTGGACATCTAATCATGGACATGCAGGCCGGCAGGCCCTGGGGAAGTCTTACCGCCCCGGTTGCTTCCGCTGCGTCATCTGCAACGAGAGCCTGGACGGAGTGCCCTTCACTGTGGACACTGAGAATAAAATCTACTGTCTGAAAGACTACCACAGGGTCCTGGCGCCTAAATGTGCTGCGTGTAACCAGCCCATCCTGCCCTCAAAGATGGTCTGATTAAACCATTCGAGTTGTATCCGGAGAGGACAAGTATGGAGACTCAGCAGACAAGGATGCATCTTTTTTGCAAGTGCCTTGTGTAAGTTGCACTCTTTTTTAAGAGTGCAAAAGGGGGAATTGTGAGGAAATATTTGTATGTATTCATGTTAGCAAACTATCAAGATGCTTAAAAAGGGAAAATGATTTGGGTAGAAAACTGTGAACTGTTTTTGGGGCCTGTGAACATTTGGCTTTTTGAGGACAAAGGAAGAGGGGGAAGGTCAGGAGTTAACATACAGTCATCCCTGTGATAATGAAGCTGAGCCACTGGGATTGGGAAACTTAAGATGTGAGGTGTTGATGATAATTTGGGCAGCCAATCACGGAGGTCTGGAAGGGAGGCGCAGATAACTCCTCCTCTTGAAAGCGAGGTATTTAGAAGGGAAGCACGCCATGTGCTCCCTCTCTTTCCTCTGGCTGGCTGGCTGGCTCACGTGAGTATCAGGTAAATGTGGGATCCCACAGATCTGTATTTATTTTGTACTGTATTTGATTGTATTGCATTGTTTTATTACCATTAAAGTGGATTATTGTTTAACGGTTACTTGGCAGCAGTGAATTCCTTCCTGTAAGAATAATCAGCATGTTTAGGGACGCGAGGAGATTTAAGAAAGCGGACGAGTTGTCCACCAAATCTCCTAACAATCCTGAAAGTGATATGCATGTATCAACTCTGCATCACAGGTTTGGTTCAGGAGTATGTATGAGACGTAACTCTTCATACATGGCTTTTACATCTGAGCAAGTGTTTTTTTATATTTGCAATAAGCTCTCTCAATTCATCCTTGGAGGCGTCATCATTCATTTATTTGCCTATTCTCACATGGTACCTCCATTTCTCATAGACGATTCTGTAGTGACGTTGTACACTTTTCAACTTTTCAGCTTGGAGTTATTTTCCTTTTTCTGTTAGTGTTCGATTTCTTTCACTTCTTCGTAGCTCTTCCACTTCTTCTGCCAACTCTGTGTCTGTTGTTTCAAGTTGAGCAGATGATTTGGCATTTTTGTGGCAGGTCTCAGTCCCTGCTTCTAACATTTTGAGATGACTTAATAACTTATAATCGACTATAATAGAGCATATGTAACTACTAAGCTTGAATTGGATCTCTGAATGTATAAATGTAAGCTACAGTAGGCATAAATGTAAGTAATCAGTGAGGTTATCAAATGTATGCACTCCTTAACCTGTTAAGCCCGAGGACCCCGGTTCCGGGGGCCTCCTGCAATATCTTGCAGAAAACAGTGTCTGAGGGCATGTTCATTTAATAAACTATGAATGTTTTATATTCATGTAACGGAAAGAAACTCATCTAACTGATCATTTAAAACATTTTTTTTCAAAATCCCCACAATGCTAACGCTGTTACACAATGCTAACAGATGAAATTCACTCACAAAATCTTATTATTTATATTTGCTGCGCACCTCAACCCATCTTTTCACATCGTGAGGGGACACAGAATCGATGGGTACCCTCATTATCACTCAATCATACGAACTCTTGGAGATAATAACAAGAACACACATCAAAACATATGGAGCTAGTTAGCCAAAAACGGCAAAATGACACATCTGTGTGGTAGTCTGGTCAAAGGTGGTCTTCAATGGCATTAAAACGATAAAGACAATGCTGAAGTTAATCCATAGGTTAATCCAATGTGTCTGTGTCACTTTGAATGATTTCTGATGATCCATGAGCAATAAATCTGCTTTTCGGTTTTGAGATGTCAGACAGCTTCACTCTGGAGCAAAACTGTGTGCGCGAAGACGCCATTTTTTTTTAACATGAGTGTGTGCGGGATGATTTCCCTTCGATTCTATTGGCTCTAACAGTCAGAAAGAGATGTCACATGTCAAAATCATAGACTGTATATATAAATGGACGTAGTGTCCGTGACGTCACCCATAGGATTCTGCAGAGTTGCCGTGAAGCCCTTAGTAGGCGGAGTCGGCCACTAACGGCTCGACTGTGACGTCAGAGTCTAATCCCTGCCCCCATGCTGCCTCCGAATTGGAAGTAAACAGAGCTAGCTCAGGCTAAGAAGCTAAGCTAACATGAAATACATGCATACCAAGTTACTGCTAACAGTGTAGTTCCCCTATATAAACGTAACATTCATAATCAAATGAGACAATCTGCAAGAGAATTAGCTATATTTTGTTATTCTTAAGGCTTGTCATTCACACGTTGAGAAAAGACGGACTCCACCGCCCGGACCTAACGGAGCCGCAGTGGGCTAGCTCCGGGACGCCGGCTGGAGCTAGCCCCCTGCGGCTCCGTTAGCTCCGGCGGCCACCACTGGGATAATTGGGTCCCCTATTAACATTTAACAATAGCCATAGACTATAAAAGTCTTACCCAAGGCTGAATTATAAACTAAAATAAAGGGTTACGTCCTTAGCTGGCTAATAAGTAACAAGCTAAGCTACCAAGCACACAAACACCTGCGAACGGGGTTAACATGTATAATATTATCATTTTAGTCTTCTTGGAAGTTCTGTTAGTACATTCAAGTACATTCAAGCGCACAGCACGACATTTTAATTGTCTGGTATTTGTAACAATATTCCCTAAAAGGCACAATCACCACGAACACGGCTAAAGCTAAAGGGTCAAGTACAGTACTATGACTAACTAACGTTGTAGCCTCTATGGTTGTAGCCTAGCAGAGTGGACAAGTTGCTGTTAGCTGACAGTGAGGCATGTACGTGTCCATCAAAGTGACCACGCCCTAATGTATGCAAAAACTAAAAGACCTAATATAATTTTTGCTAAATCTGTCTAAAAAGGTCAAATATAACTTGTTTTGCATCAATCTTGATACAGGGTACTTATTATAGGTTGTACTTTGGATTCCTAAAGCTTTTAGTCTATATCATCCAAGGTTAGTTTTCACTATAAGTACAAAATATATATTGGACGGACACTATAATTTACAGTTTTTTGAAAATAAGAAAATTAAAACAAATACCTCATTGGCCGCTTGTCGTGAAAGGAGATTAATCTAGTTCCTTTTCTGTATAACTTTGTCACATTCAACTTTTCACATTAAACTTTGTCACAGACTTCAGCAGAGCTTCAAACAAAGACGTCAACCCACGTTGAGTTGTACAGTGTAACAACGAAACACTTGAGTCGTGGCTGTGGTCCTGGATCATAAGTCCTGGATGGATATCCTCGTGGATTCATCTTCCTATTATACACACATGCATTTCCAAACATTTGGACTACCTATGTTGCAAATGTATTATCTTTTCAATTTACACACGGCATCTATTGCACGTCTGTCCGTCCTGGGAGAGGGATCCCTCCTCTGTTGCTCTCCCAGAGGTTTCTCCCATTTTTCCCTTTAAACTGTGGGTTTTCTCCGGAAGTTTTTCCTTGTACGATGTGAGGGTCTAAGGACAGAGGGTGTCGTATTGTCATACTGATATTCTGTACACACTGTGAAGACCACTGAGACAAATGTAACATTTGTGATATTGGGCTATATAAATAAACATTGATTGATTGATTGATTTATTGAACACGCAGTACCAGCACATGAACAAACATTAGTTCCTAGGCACAAGAAAGACATACGCATATCGGTTTAACATGTAAAACAAACTGGATTAAATCATGCCGTATTTATTTATCTAATTTAACTATGAAATTAATTGCGTTATTCCTTTTAATTAAGGCAACTTCGTTACGTCATTTACATATACTTAGTAGGACTTAACAAAAAAAAAATGTAAAACTCAGTTCAGTCAGACAACTCACGTGTTCCTTTAACATGTTTATTAGAAGCAGCATATAGTTGAGTTTGGCGACTAGGCTCGGGCATCATCACTCCATAGATATACATAGCACGATGAGTGATGATTAAATAACTAACCCCCGAGCCTACAGGTGGAAGCTGTGGTGGAAGCTGGGGTGGTGGTGGGGCAGGCAAGCAGCAGTGACGTAGAGGCAGCAATAGCGGCAGCAAGCAATGCATGGAGAGAGATCTGGCAGGTTAAATAGGGCGGCATATTAAGGAGACTCTGTTTGGTTGGTTGTAGAGTGGCAAGGGGCGTTATGTAAGACTGCAGCATAAGTGTTCGAGTTGACTGCCTGAACTAGCTCGCAGGCTTCGCCCCATTTCAGTCAGACAACTCACGTGTTCCTTTAACATGTTTATTAGAAGCAGCATATAGTTGAGTTTGGCGACTAGGCTCGGGCATCATCACTCCATAGATATACATAGCACAATGAGTGATGATTAAATAACTAACCCCCAAACCTGCGTGGAGATTAGATACTATCCCCCAAAACTGCATAGCCCGAGCCTGACGCTGGTGATGTAAGACTGATAAGTAGAGGGCCTGGCGAGCTGTCATGTGGCCATTCCCCCTAAGCACAGCAGCTTTAAGGGGAATATACTACTTAGTGAGACTGCTATGTGTAGGCCTGAGGAATAGCCCAGAGCTGATTTTTCCCTGAGCACAGCGGCTTTGAGAGAAATATACTACCTATATATGCTACCTAATGAAACTGCTATGTGAAGGCCCGGGTGTGAAGGAAATATTTTTGTTTATGTGTTTGTACCAAAAAGCATTTTGTGTTTCACATAGGTCTGCTATAACTTAGAGCAGGGGTTTAAGAGGTTAAAGGTTAAAGGGTTAAAGGTTCCGCTTTCCTGTTGGGGGACTGTGACTAACTGCCAGAGGACTTTAACAGACTGTCTTTGTCTCTGAATCCAGGTTCTTGTGATTATCGATCAGAAGACGCGCGAAATAGAGGCTCCTCCTTGATTATCTGTGTAGATTTGCGCTGTGTTTCTGTGTAATCTTCAGTGTTGGCTGGGGAATCACATGATGAAGACGTGTGAGAACCCTGCCAATGCTCCCGGCCGTTGGCTCTCATTAAACTCAGTGTTTGATATAAAGCGGACTCCAGCCTCCATTCCTTCCATCTACATTGCTGAAAAGAAAATCTCTCTCACATATTGGCGTCGCGAACAGGACACCAACAGATTTTCGGATGCTGGTGAGTACATTTCTATTTTGAGATTGACTCGCCAGCGTTTGAGATCAACGGTGTATCAAAATTACCTGAGAGAACTGAGCTGCTGCATTTTTTTTGGGTTTCTCTACTCATTTACATCTGGAGGCTAATCTATAACCTCGGGAATCGGTGTCAAGGGGATATTGTCCTGGCCGATTTCCCCGTGTTTGTTGCTGGGACAGGTGTCTACGAGCAAACGCGGCTTATGTGAAAACTATGAGAATATTTGGGGCTAATGATAACCTAGGAATATCGAATTTCATCGATCTCCTCTGTGTGTGCTTCTTGGAATTAACTCACCAGGCAATTACACACAACAAATATTCAGAGAAACTTTTGAGAGATGCACCAGCAAAGTGGATTTTCTGAATTAGAGCAATGTCGCAAGATTTGTATTTAAACAAATCGCCGAATTTAGGAGCTTTCAGAGGATAAATAGCATTTCTGCTGAGGTGCCGATTCTCCGCCCCCTGGGGAGAGCTGCATGCAGAAAAAAGGAGCATACAGCATTATCCGCAATTATTTACGCTTTTGAACTAAAGAAAGTGCCTAATGTGTGGTTTGAGAATGTTGTATGAATTGCTGAATTTGGCTGTGTTTGCAGATACACGAGAATTATGAGGATAGAGGGCTCATAATTAGTGGCCCCTCTGAAAGTCTCCCTAATTCGGATTAAAATAGGCTGGAAGAGTTTTTGTCAGGCTGAGTTGTTGAGAGTTTTTATGTTTGTTTGTCTAACTGCAGTGTTTGTTTGTATAATTGTTTCGTGTTTGTTTGTCTACCCGCCGTCTTGTGCATGCGTTGTAACAACTCATAATGAATCAGTCCACAGCCAGGGTAAAATGAACTAAAAACTTCAGTTATTTCACCAAAATTAAATGACTTGAGAGAAATAAAACAATAATGTAAAGATGAAAAGCTCAAACAGCTCAATGTTGTATTATTTGTTTCATTTATTCTTAAATCTATGTATTATATGGTAATAATGAATAATTAAAAAAAACGTAATGTATTGAACACATTCCAAAACAAAGAAGATAAGACAGAACCAGACTCAGACATGAGGACTGGCTTATCTATAGCCAGTTGAGAAGCACTTGAGGTGCTCGGCTCTGTGAGGCCTGATGTACTTATAGGGTTCTGTTTTCTTCAAGGTTGTGTCTTCCTAGTCGAATGTACTTAATGTAAGTCACTTTGGATAAAAGCGTCAGCTAACTGCAATGTAGTCAGACAGTAATTGAAACTTTTGCGCTGTTGCTGCAAAATGAAAACCTTGTTGATTGTCTGTTTCCAACTGGCCACTGGAATCAGATAATTGATATACGTTGAAGTTCAATTACAGTTTAAATATAGTTTAACATTCTTTATTAAACTGTTTCAAATTATTTCTAGTACAATTGGTCTATACAGACATTACTACAATCCTAATAGTTGTCAAATACTGAGCTTATGAACAATAGAGTAAAGGTCGCTGGTTAAGCCAGGATCAATATACTTGTTGAGGTTTTATTGTGCACATAATAAATGTGTTTAAACGAATTGAGCAATTTTTTTAAGGAGTATAATGTTGCAATTTTTAAGATAAGTAATTGCAGTTCAAAGGTAGATGTTTTTTTCTCCTTCTCTCGTTCACGAGCACACAAAATAAATCATAAACATTTCCAAATCCGAACAGACAGAGAAGTAAACTAAACTATTTTGCTCTTCATTTTTAAATGGGATTTTCCGCTACATAACAGAAGACTTAATACAGGACTTAAAGAACGTTTTAAAGACAAGTCATGGAGAGGTTTGCATTTTGGACGGAATCTCCCCTTTCCTCTGCTCCTAAAATCCTGCACCCGAGGTCAATCACAGGCGTGACCTTTGGAGGGGCAGAGAATCTGAGCAAGACCACAGAGCGACCATTGGGGGTTTTATGGCCTAAAGGCACAAAGAGGAACATCTGGCTACCCCCAACCAAACAAACACACACACACACACACACACACACACACACACACACACACACACACACACACACACACGTGTAAGTGATTTACAGTTACTAAATCAGCCTACTATCACCTAAAGAACATATCTAGGATTAAAGACTAATGTCACAGCAGGATTTGAAAAAAAAAAAAAAAAAAAAAAACTTGTCCATGCTTTTATCTTCAGTAGACTGGACACTGAAATGGTGTCTTCACAGGTCTCACAAAAAAAATATATATATATTAGAAAGCTGCAGCAGATTCAGAACGCTGCTGCTCGAGTCCTCACTGACACTAAGAAAGTGGATCACATCACTCCTGCTCTGAAGTCTCTACACTGGCTTCCTGTGTGTCAAAGAATAGATTTCAAAATACTGCTGCTGGTTTATAAAGCACTGAATGGTTTAGGCCCAAAATACATTTCTGACCTCCTGCTAAACTATGAACCATCCAGATCTCTCAGGTCTTCAGGGACTGGTCAGCTTTCTGTCCCCAGAGTCAGAACTAAACATGGAGAAGCAGCGTTCAGTTATTATGCTTTTAATTGAACTAGTCATATCTTAGACCGCACTGTAACTTTTATCCATGTACTTTTCCTTTTAATGTTAAATTGAACTATTCATATTTTAGACCGCACTGTAACTTTTATCCATGTATTTGTCCTTTTAATGCTTATTTTATTAGCTTTTCTTTTAATGCTTAATGTCTTTCATTTTTTTGTAAGGCACTTTAAATTGCCTTGCGTTGAAAGGTGCTATATACATCTGATGGAGATGGATAGAGGCATTCATTTTAATTGTAGCAGTCAGTTTGTGGTTCTGGCAGCATTGTTGAGCATTTTTCATAGATGTGTTTTCATGCCTCTGGGTAAGGCTTAGTCTTTCTATCTGTATAGCCACTGGTGTAACTAAGTTCATAAAGTCAACAGGTACTATACTTGAGCACTATTTTGAGATACTTGTACTTGATTTGAGTATTTAAATGTTTTGCCACTTTATTCTTCTACTTCTACAGTTCAGAGGTACATGGTGTATTTCTACTCCGCTACATGTATTTCATACCTTTTAGTTACTTTACGGATCTGGATGAATGATGTGAAATCTAATCAAGTGTTAAATCAGACTTTAGTTCCACCTGGAGTAAATCCACCAGCTACCCTGCAGTCTACAAAGTACTTCAGACTAGCTGCACCTTCACCAGCTTTGAGAACACTTTGATGATAAATCATTATAAAACACATCATATATATTATTCTGAAATGGACCAATCTGCACAACGACTGTCGCTATTTCCACTATATTTTGATGAGAATACTTTTCTACTTTCACTTGAGTAACATTTTTAATGCAGTACTCTTGCTGTAACATAGTATGCATACACTCTGGTACTTCTACTCAAGAACAAGCGGCTGCAGATTGTCACGTAGTGATCGTCTTCTTAAATAGGACATCTTTGATAATAGATTCTGGCCTATCAGAATCGAGGTGGCGGCGTGGTGTTGTTGCAGGAAGTCCCGACGGAGAATAATTTTGCGGTAACACATCTCGATATACATTGATACAACATTACGTGTTGATAGAACTCATCACATAATGAAATAGGACCCCACGGTTTGATGATTGATAGGTGTGTGGGCTGTCTTCCGTTTTCACACACAGGACAGTGGGGGATCCACGAATGTAAAGTAATTCACACAGCCTTTTTTCCTCTGTGAGGAGCAGCAGGTTCAGCTTCATTTAAATATGTCGTGTAGTAATACTGTCGATGGATTTCTTTTTCATCTCAAGAGAGAATGTGTATTTTATGTTAGTATTTCAAAAAAAAAAAACCCAGACAGCGCCGCTGCGGGGTTAGGTTTTCAGCATGTCAATTTTGTCACACAAATGTGCCTTTTTATTTCATACAGTTCCATTTGGATTGAGACAGGGAAATAATCCAAACCTCATGCGTGGCGTTTCACCGTCAAGGGGGCGATATAGCCATCTGTATGTCAAATATGTCTTATATGTCTTAAATGACATGATGAATTGGAAATGGGGGACCCTGATGTAAACAAGACGAAAGTCTTTCTCTGGTCTGCATCCCCTTGACAATTGTATTTTTTGAGCTGTACTGTACCCAACATACAAGCTGTTAATAAACTTTTCAATCAATCAATCAATATGTAATTACATTTCAAATACTGATTTGAGCCCCACCACTGTATGAGTTAGCCCTACCATAGATTACCCACAAAAAAAAAAAAAATACTCAGGAGCTGATACGTCAATTAATTGCTTATCATGACAGGCACACAATAAAACAGTGGAAACAAACATGTGTTTGACTTTCATTAGTGAATGAAACTGTGTGCCCTTTTATAGTCTGAGTCCAATATTGTGCATTTATATATATATATTATATACATATCCTACATATATGCTAAGGTCCCGCTACTGACACGATAGCAGTCATTTCGTGCGCATGTGTGTAATTAAACCCATGATATCGAAATCTCAATCCAGCCAGGTACCCAGAGTTGGCAACCTTGCCCATGCCCCAAATAATATTTGTATTGCAGATCTACATGAATCACACAAACGACCTAGTTTGGATTCAAAAGGTGACAAGTTTGCATACCTGCTTGTCATCCATTTCATTACAGAGCTGGGAAAATGGTGTATTGATTAGATTCTGATCCGTGCAAGTCCTATTTTAACTGACTTTAGTTTCTAATATTAATGATAATTTGATTTCATCCCATAAGTAATTATTTAAATTAACTCAACATTTCACATGATGGATTAGTGTTCCACATTTCCCCACTAATTTCTTTTATGATTGAGCCACTGGTAAAGAGAGACATTGATGATCCTGTGTTCCGTTTGTTGTCTATGGCTTCGGACGGCTTCACTAAAAGTCACCCAGCTCTGCCCTACTACAGACCGGCTGAGTGCAGTCACAGAGATGCTATGGCTGCGCTACATGACATTAATGGTCTGGTCCGAGAATGGACACCATTCCCTGCTCACAGAGAGAATGACATTCCTCAAACTGAACTTTACAGCCGTTGATACTGTCTCACGTGGGTCTGCTCCCCCCCACCGAGCCATGAACTGAAAGCTTGACGTCTGCTCTGAACACTTGGAAGCCTCCCTGTCACACCAGCTCCAAACCCTTGGGTCAGTCAGATGAGTCAAACGGCTTCACTTGGGCACAGGGGTCAGAAATATGATTCTCGTTACCACAGAGTGGGTTTGTTTGTTTTTTAAGGCTATCCATACTGCTATGCAGAGGATGCCTGCAGGTTGGCAAGCTGTGAAAAGCCCCTACCATTTTTAGTATAGGCCTGTTGTCAGGGGCCTGTTACTGTCTACTACATATATTCACATTATATAGACCATGAGGCTGCACGGAGCTTAGGCTAAAAATACAACCATTCTGTTCTGCTCTAAAGATTCAATTTATAGATTCTATATCAAAATAGTTTGTTCTTATTGTTTCCAATGATAACGTCACCTTAAGTGGAGGAATGCAAACCTGTTTTCAAATGTAAGGTTTTGAATTTGTTTGACATTTCTCAGTAAAGACACCCTCAGACGCCCACTATCATTCATGCTCCTTCAGTGGTGACTCAGATGTTTAGGGGGTTGAAGCTGTTCCTCCCAAATCAGAGATGCTTTGTTTTTTTGTTTTGTTTTTTCAACAAAGGTGTGCATTTCCTGCATAATATATGGTTCTCACAATTGTTTTTGTTAGTTGCGCACAGCTGATACTGAGTTTTCTCGACTGATGGATTATGACCTCTACCATGCTTACATGGACTTCTATGTTTTATTTCATATCTAACTGAAGTAAGAAAGAATAGAGAGATGAGGATAAGAGAGAGAATAGAAAGAGAGAATAGAGAGAGAGAATAGAGAGAGATGTGGAGGAGAGAATAGAGAGATGAGGATAAGAGAGGGATAGGAAAGAGAGAAGAGTTATTTGCAAGTTGCGTGCTGATACTGAGTTTTCTCGATTAATAGCTTATAGACGATACCATGTTTAAATAGACTCCTACGTTGTTATTACATTATGTGACATATGTAAGAAAAGGGAGGGGAGAGTCAATTATATTTGAGTAATTGATCTCATATTGAAACATTCATTTCTCAAACCTATGTTTATGGAAGAGGAAATGTACTTCTGATAAACTAATCTTTTATCAAACGGTAAATGGTGAATTAATATAATATTTAGAATAATTGAGAACGGGTTATATCCACAGGGACTAGCTCACATTTAACTTAAAATAACATTTCTCTGCTTTGGACTGATGAGTATATGATTCTTGCATGTTAAATGACTAACACAAACCTTACATGTATGCATGTGCATGTGTCAGGAAGGCTCCCAAATAATTCTGAGGGGCCTATCGTATTTTTGTAATTGAATGATAATGTGCTAATCCATTACTTTGAGTTGTCTGCACCCAGGAAAACATCTCTATGAAGTGTGAACCCAATCACTAGGACAGCTCTGAAGGTCAAGGGTCAGAGAGAGAGGGTCACACCCTCTGGCTGCAGAGAGCACCCCCAGCCACGGGCAAGGAGGCACGAGGTCTTTCGAGATGAGAGGATTCTAATCTTCAACTTTCTGATGGGATGGGATGCTTCTTCATCTTACTGCTCGGGGGGGGGCCAAACAGACAACTCTGCAGGACGAGCGATGGCTTCAGAGGCTCCATGGTTCTTGGAAGGGCAGATTTCTTCCTAACCTCTCCCATCACGGGGGTGGCATCTGGATGTGCCACTTGGAATAGGCTCTGCTCTCAAGCAGATAGCAGAAGGAATGCAGGCAGATGAGCCTCTGGTTCACTGGGAGATCATAAAGTGCTCACTGAATGAGCCACAAAAGCAGAGCAATTGGGGGGTTTGAAATATGGTGCTCTGGGGAAGAAGAGTTTTGAGCCAATCAGCACCTCAGTGCTAATCTACAGTATCAGGATGCCTTCACACACCAGACATTCTGTGTCATAAAGAGAGGAGGAGAACGAGTCAGGAGGACATGTTCTTCGAGCTCTTGTACAAAGATAACATTTGAATTGAATGACCATATGATTACAGATGTACAATTAATGATTGTTTTTATATTTCCGATGAACAGATATGTGTTACATAGTGGTGACAAATATATTTTGTCAGATCAGATTACACTTTCACACTAAACAAATAAATTAATTGTCAGATCAGATTACACTTTCACACTAAACAAATAAATTAATTGATATTTTCAGATTGATAATGTATTGAACAATAAGATATTTCTAATATTATAACAGACAATGTTACTATCCTTAATCATTACCAGGTAAAATGTACAACGAGGAAACCAGCTTACCAGGTTTCCGACCCAGGTGCTGCTGTGTGCGACCTGTCTGAACCAGAGAAAAAAACAAATGTTCCATCCACTCCAAGTAAACACTCAGGAGGTGAGGTAGATTCTTCAAAAAAGGCCTTAATCGCTCCTTTTAAACAAACTAAAACTAATTCTGCAGTAAACTTAATGTTAGACTACGCCCATGAACGTAATATTAGCAACTGTTGGCTATGCCAAAATATGCCAGAATCCATGCATTCTCCCATGTTTAGCCCAATCCCTTGTGCAAGAGCAGACTATAAATTAATCAACTGGAACGAAATTTACTCTAGGATTAGCGATGAGGCTGAGGACTGCTATACTCCGTCATACCCAACAGACTCTGATAAACCGTTACAGTACAAGGGTCTGGTCTCTCTCATTGTTGAGACAGTAAATACAAATTATCTGCCTGACGGTTTCAAACGATTGATGTTTTTAAAACTAATATATGTGAAGAAATACATTAACCTAGCTTTTGAATACAGATTCCAGTTAGCTCTGGTACAAACTAATTGTTCGGTTAATTCCACAAGTCCAACATGCACAAAACAACCACACCTGGCATCTTTGCTGGTTGAAGCTTTGGTAACAGTTGTGCCCTGGTTTGGCTCCAGAACAGTGAACTCCGTTGAGGTTAAAATACATGATTGCACGAAACCAATACCCCTAGGCAATCCCCCTACACGTGACTGTTCAGTATATGTTCCCCCAATTTCAGTACACGAATGGAAGAATGTGTCCATCTGTTTCCAGAATGAAGCAGGATCTCACACCTCTCCGGATGTGGGACACAGCGACTGTAATACCATAGTGAGGGTAACATTAGCTAGAATTCCCCTCCCACAGAGAGTTTACTTAGTTTGTGGCGACCGGGCTTATGGCTGCGTACCATATGACGTTTTTTATGGCACCTGTTATCTAGCCTACCTAATTCCTTTAATCCGTAAAGTAGAGGCAAATGAGATTGCAGCGATACTTCCCTCTCTACACAGGAACAGCAGGTCCATTACAAAAGGACAACAGGTAGCGAGCCTATTTTTGCCTTGGTACGGCATTTATGTTAGTCAGCAGGAAATCATGGCATTGTCCAAAGTAGTGGAGCATCATCTAAATGTATCAAGTATCGCGATGTTAGCGGAACATAAAGAACTGCAGGAAGTTAGGACAGTAGCACTACAGAATCGCATGGCGCTGGACCTCCTCTTAGCTGCCCAGGGGGGCGCATGTAAAGTAATTGGTGCAGAGTGCTGTTCCTTTGTCTCTGACGCCACACCTGAAGTTACGGATATGGTCCAGGACACAGCTAAGGGGATAAAAGAATTGCATGAAACTCATGGGTTTACACTTGGGGATTTAAGCGGAACTCTTGGGTCCTGGGGAGCGGGGTTGGTTAAATTTGTTGTTACTGTTGCAGTGTTTATCTTGGTTGTGCTAATCCTAGTGACCTGTTTGATCACTGTAATTAAATTAGCCATACGCAGGGTTGCCAAGACTACCCTCCAGGCCCCACAGAGGCTAGTGGGGTACTCTACTGTAGATGACACAATGTTGATGTACGACGCCGAGCTTCCAGACCCATGGGTCTCCGTGGCAGTTCCGGTACCTTGGGTACCTCCTTTCAGCGATTGATAAATTGATTAAAGTTGACACTCAGAATAAAGAATAAATGTTTTGACTTTTCCTTTCTCAGGTTGTTAAGAATAAATGTTTTGACTTTTCCTTTCTCAGGTTGTTTTCAATAAAATGTCTGACTTCTCCTTTTCAGATTTTTGAACAAATGTATTTGAATAAAATGTATGTAGTAAAGTGCCTTACTCTTGAATAAGTGTATTGAAGTAAACGTAAAGTAATGCTAAAAATGGAGGACACTGTAGCTTTACAGATTACAGATTGATCGATTCATCACTGTGAATGTATACCTTGACTGTGAATTTTTAACTGAATCCCTATTGATTCTGATTTTATACCTCAATTGGATTTCTTATAATCCTACATTCTAATTGTGTTTTAATAAGTAATTACCTTAAAGTAAATCTTTAAAGATGTAAGCTGAATTTGAATTTGTGTTTGATGAATGAGATTAACTGAGGGATAAATGATAAAAGATCTTGTTTTTGAAACATATATTTTACTATTATATTTTTGTATTGCACATGTGTTATTATTGTGCTTTTTGACAAAAGAAATCAAACACTGAAGAAAGATGATTTTTCTATTATGGTTGTCTGTATCAACCATTGTGATTGGCTGTTCCAATCTTATTCTGCTTTTGATGTGATTAATGTAATGAGGAATCCACCCAACTCTGAGGACGTTTTATTTGATTCAAGTAGTGACTGAAAATATTCTTAGACTAATGTTAATTGGTTATCAATGAATTGATAAAAGCGTGGATCTGTGAAGGAAATATTTTTGTTTATGTGTTTGTACCAAAAAGCATTTTGTGTTTCACATAGGTCTGCTATAACTTAGAGCAGGGGTTTAAGAGGTTAAAGGTTAAAGGGTTAAAGGTTCCGCTTTCCTGTTGGGGGACTGTGACTAACTGCCAGAGGACTTTAACAGACTGTCTTTGTCTCTGAATCCAGGTTCTTGTGATTATCGATCAGAAGACGCGCGAAATAGAGGCTCCTCCTTGATTATCTGTGTAGATTTGCGCTGTGTTTCTGTGTAATCTTCAGTGTTGGCTGGGGAATCACATGATGAAGACGTGTGAGAACCCTGCCAATGCTCCCGGCCGTTGGCTCTCATTAAACTCAGTGTTTGATATAAAGCGGACTCCAGCCTCCATTCCTTCCATCTACATTGCTGAAAAGAAAATCTCTCTCACACCGGGAACGCCCGAAAAGCCATCCCCTAGTGACTGCTATGTGAAGGCCCGGGAACAGCCCGAAAAGCCATCCCCCTTAAGCACCACGGCTTTGAGGGGAATATACTACCTAGTGACTGCTATGTGAAGGCCCGGGAACAGCCATTCCCCTTAAGCACCACGGCTTTGAGGGGAATATACTACCTAGAGAGACTGCTATGTGTAGGCCTGGAAGTGACCAGTGCCGACCCCCCCCCCCCCAGCACCGCGGCTTTGAGGGGAATATACTACCTATGTGTCTAGGTCTTTGAGGCAGCGACAATGAGCTTTTCCCCCCCAAGCATGCAGCTATGAGGGGAATATACTATAATGAAATAAATATAATCTAACTAAGCAACCACCTCGTATGCAATAACAGAATTCTACAGATATACATCTTTGAACGTTACTCATCATCGAGTAGTGCAAGAGCTCATGGTTGTTTGTGCTGCAAGGATCTCATTCATGTGAAGCATGATATAGCGCTGGTGGGCAGAAGATGCCCGACGGCCCAGGATACTCAGGGTTGAGGTAGGCGGATATAGAGCTGCGGTTGTGGCTGTGCAGATTCTTAAACAGTGGGAATAGCGATCTGGGGGCAGATCGCAGCTTAGGCAGAGATCACGCAGCTTGGAGGAGAACCCTCGTCGTTGGGTTTGCAGCCATCGAATAAACATGGGTGCCGACCCATGTGTCAGAGGGCAATGATGCGAGAAGTTTAGCATGGAAGATAAAGGACAAAGAAAACAGTGTTAGTTTTAGCAATGATTATTCGGGGTTCCTTGACTCCCAAAACAGAACCTTCAGACATTGAATGTTTCAGAAAAGTGTGTATATTTGATCTCCAAAGTTAATTCAGTATGGGAGAGATTATGCTGGAGGATTAAAAGGTGAGAGCTCTGTGTATATTCGCCACCTGAGAAACCAATAGAAAGCTGTAACAACTGCATCTGACGTTTATCAATGTATAGTGAAACCCCTTTGCCTGAACTTAGACATTAACCTTTGCACGGGTGCAAAGTTAAGAGGCAGTCTTTATCATTGCGTGGAGGGCGTGCCTTCTTAAGGCCCTTGAGGAGCAAATTAATGAACTCTAGCGTGGCTTAATACTTAGCACTTGAAGATTGCAGGATTCGAATGAAAATACAATTAATGCATGAACAACTATTATATCTATTGTATAAGTACACAGAGGAGGTTGGGACAGAAGAAGATAAAGTACCAAGCTGAATTGTATGCTTTCAATCATGCTCTTGGTTGGAGGCAGAATATGGGAAATCCTTGAGGGCTTGACGTGTAGATCCATAGTCATTTAGTTGAATGAAGGGCATGGCAAGCTGGTGGGGCAAACCACGTGTGAAATCCCCCGAACCAGCAGAAGGCGCAGCATCTGTAAGTAACTAGAGAGGATCTGAGGACACCGCAAGGTCATTATAAAAGAATGAACATAACCTTCCACTCATCGCAGAGGGGCTAAGGACCAAAGATCTGAGCAATAGCCATCTCTAATATTGCATTCATGCCGAATAGTCCGCGTCTTTACACCAGGCGCAAGTGTATTACATCGTTTCATTTGCAGAAGGTTGGGTTTGCGTTCACCCAGGCAACCTCAAACAGACTATGAACTGTAACTATAGTCATTGTACGGAGATGCTTTTTCAACAATTGGCGGGACATTAAGCGGATAAAATGCAGATCCCAGCAATTCCTACAGTAGCCTGCATCATGGAGCATTGGCAGGTTATTTTCATACTGCTGTTAATCTGGAGAGTGCATCAACAGACTCTGCGGCCGGCGCATAGGATTATAAATCAGACAACGTGCATTAAAAACATTATAACACATAATGAGACGTTATGCAGTGAGGAGGTTTCACCGATGACAGGTGGCTCTGATGAGATTGTACCACTGCCTTTTCTCTGTACACAGGGGACCAGTGAGGTAAGCAGTCACCAGAATTAATGCATGAGCCTATAGGTTACTGGATGTTGCACACAGCATAGATAGCAAAACAAGCGATGACGCGCAAATAGTTGTTCCCATGTTTTGATGCGGACTACGTCACACCAGCAATGAACCTCTCCAGAGTTTACTATCGAGCGACCCGAGACCACCTCTTTTAGGCGGAGCAGAGGTATCGGACTGCTTCCACACCAATCCAACGAACCGCATCAAGGGGTTAACGCTACAGGGACCGATTCAATAGTACTACCCAAGCAGGTGTGAACGTGACCTAAGACTATGGTGCCTTAAGGTTTCAACAGAAAGGCTAGCGCTTGTTCCTTATAAATATAAAACATATTTTTTAGAGAGACTACCAGTGGGAGACCATGATTGAAGGCAGTAATCAGTATTGAATGTATTACAAGTCTGATATGTAGTATAACATAGAGCACTTTGAACATTTGGAAAGGCGCTAAATAAATAACATGAATTGTAATTATGGCAGTTCTGATGCGGGACAGCTTGTCTCGTGGCAGTGAAGCTTGCATCAGCACACTATCGAGAATGATACCGAGAATTCTAGACATGTGGAAGGGCTTCCAGTTCTGAAAGAGGTAGGCCTAGCTGTTGAAAAGTTTTATCTGGGAAAGTTAACAACTAGGAAATGGTTAAAAGGTGGACACCAAGGGGTGCTTACAGGTTTTGCAGAGAATCCAGCATAATGCTTCTGATGAGGTGTCAAAGAAACGTGGGCTACTATGGCAACCAAATGCACATTTGATTTGTAAAACCTTAAAATATATATGCCGCAGAAGGCATATGGGATGTCTGCTTTCCCTGCCATGTCATCTACAGAGCAAAGACACGGGAAAAATCTTTAGTAGTTAATAAAGTCTTGACAGAAAAATCGTGAGGAACTAACGGCTCAATAAAGAAACTTTGCTAGAATAATTCCTCCTAGCACTAGGCTAGGGGCCTGTCGTGTTTTTAAACGTTTAAATAGCAGCACGTGTAATACTCCTGGCTCCTTCAGTGCAAACTTCAGTCTTGAGTGCAGGTTTCAACAGACATGGGTCCCTGGGAGCCAGCATAACCTGCTAAGAAACCTTGATTTAAGCCTGTGATAAATGTACAGGGATTACAATTTAAATATTTAACCACATGTACAGGTACCAACAGCATCTGATGTTGTAACACCCTCCCTGTCTCCCTCGCTCACTCGCATTTTGGCTGTGAGCTGCGGGTGCCAGATAAGCCAACAGCCCCCACTTTCATCACTTACAGCGCCCATTGTACAGGGCAAATGAAACGTGTAACAGGGGTGAAAAGGGTGTTACATTTACTTAATTGTGAATATCGTTTGACGAACATCTGTGATTAGAAAGAGCTTGGAAACGATTTGCAGCATGAAGCCTCCTGAGGCACACCAATCGAGGGGCAGAATATTGCAGGTAGAGCTTAATTCCTGTAAGGAAAAACTCTTCTTTGGTAGTTGATTAAATGTACATGGCCGCTTGGCATAGAATGATTCATGGTATTCATAGACAAGACACTGTAGGAGATTGAAGTCTAAAATGATGGTCAAAAATGTATCGAGCTTCCCTTCATATTCACGTGATGGAAATTATTAATTTATTTCCATTTTTAATTTCATTGATTTATAGTAGTATAAATACAACTTCTGTATAATTGTCTCAAATATGACTTACTGCAGGCCAAATGTTTCCATGATAAAACATTGCTTATGCAGAATAGTATTATATACAGGGGTGCATTCATATTCATTCATATCTTATTTTACCGTAACATTTATTTATTTATGCATTTTTTTTTATCTCTCCAGTTTTAAAGGATAGTTTTGGGTACTGTCCTATAGTATACATTGGAATGATTTCAAACCTGTTTATCCCAATAATTATAAAGGAGTGCCTTGAAAATATGTGTTTACATAAATTGCGACCAAACCGTTTGAACTTAGACTAAAGTGAACTATCTAAACACTCAGAGTCCTTACCTCACTGAGCTCTAGTTATCAGCCTCTCAGTCTGACTGGAGAGGACTCTCCCTCCACATTATTGTAGAAACATCTTCTTCTTATATCCGTTAAAGCAGCTAGCACCAGATTCTAATAACAACAGCGCCGGTACCGGTGCACCAAATTCAAATTAAATTCAAAACCTTTATTTATCCAGGTAAAATCCCATTGAGATCAATGATCTCTTTTTCAAGGGAGACCTGCAGCAGGAGGTTCCACAAGAAGACATACAAACATAAACAACAGAACAACAAAAGGACATCATACAGCAAAATGTACAGGGATTACAATTTACATATTTAACCACATGTACAGGTACCAACAGCATCTGATGTTGTAACACCCTCCCTGTCTCCCTCGCTCACTCGCATTTTGGCTGTGAGCTGCGGGCGCCAGATAAGCCAACAGCCCCCACTTTCATCACTTACAGCGCCCATTGTACAGGGCAAATGAAACGTGTAACAGGGGTGAAAAGGGTGTTACATTTACTTAATTGTGAATATCGTTACATCAAGGCCGAAAATTAGGATGAGCACCAACGGTCAAACATTTTTTTTTCCCTCCCAGAGCTGCCAGCGCAGCGCCTCCCCAGATCTGGCGACCTAGGCGAACATCTATTACGCCAGTGCTATGGGCCGGCTCTGAGTTCATATAATAGGTTCATATGCAACTCGCAAATATATTTCTCTCTCTCTTCTCTTTTCTCTCTTCTCTCTCCTCTCTTCTCTCTTTTCTCTTCTCCCTTCTCTCTCTTCTCTCTCTCCCTCTCTCTCTCTCTCTCAATGTTGGTACGCAAATGCGCCTTTTTTCAAATGACACGGTGCTCTTTTTTTGGCGGAGGTGCACATGCGCACCTGCGCACCAGTGATGTGCAGCCCTGATTATACCCTCCTGGGACCCGAGGAAAAAAAGTGTCTTCCAATCTCCTTTTTTTTGTGATTTCCTATTTAGGGTTAAAAAAACATCTTGCAATTTAGACTTTTTTTATTTTTATTTTATTTTAAAATGTTACAGTATGTCCACTGTAGAGGACGTCGGGACCATATTAGTTTGAAAAGACAGCCAAAATTAACAGATGGACTATGTAACGTATTATGGTTATAGAGTGATATTAATACAATAATACATTCACCTTTAACATTGCTGTTTATTTGGTCAATACAAAAGTAGCTTGTTTTTTGGTGAATCTTTCCAGATCTTCAAAGACTTTGCAGTCAATGTAGTGGAAAAGTACCTCATTGACTCCAGTCAGCACGGGCTGTAGGGTCATCTTGACTAGTTTTATGGATGTGGTCTCCATTTGACCTGCTCATAGAAACAAAGCTTGCATTCCTGAGGCAATTCTCATTTTTCATGGCTCCACTTAAAATAAAAACAACAATAAGACATACGTGCTACTCTTGGCCCACAGGGGGCCATGTCTTTCCAGCTCGTCCCTATGTATCTATCTGTGCACTCATGGAGCATCCTGCATCTTCCCCCCCCTTCTTATTGACCCTCTTCTATCCCAGGTGTGAAAGCATCATCTCTCTCATCATCTGAGAGCTCAAAATCTTAATTTCCCTGAACTATCTGGTGCAGAAAATGTCTGCTTCAGTTCGGTCTCTTGCAACAATATTGAGTCATAAAGTCCATGAAGATAGTCCTGACGTCCACTAGAATGGACATTTATGAAAGAGCTGTTATTTGAAAACTTGAATTAATTAATTGCTTTCAGAACTAATTATATAGTTCCTCACATGTTAATAAACAATAATATATATGATTTTCATGGTAAAAATGACAATTATTCAACAATATTTGACTTCTCCTCCTGCTTCTATACAATTTTGTTTTTCGTATGCCAGCCATTTTGGATGAAAAGAAAGAGGAACTTCCCAGAATGCAATTTTAACCAATGACATATCACTGGAAAGACCAGGATGTCCTCTGTACAGTACATCAGGGATTGATAGAGTAGCTCAAAAGAGTAAAAGGAGATGCATGTTAACAAAATGTCCACTACAGTGGACATTTTCAATGGGATGGGTCCCAGGAGGATATATACCTGCCAAGATGCGATTCCTAAGGAACTGCTGCTGCAGGGGGCAGGAAGCTAGAACTCGTGGCTGGATCTGGGAGTCCAATTCCCAGAATCCTCGGGAGTGTGACGTCAGCGGCACAATGTGGTTGAACGCGGAAGTATAAACATTTGTTTACATTGCAGGTAGAGTAAATCGAGTTTGTTCACAGGAATATATCGTGCAATTAAAGGCTTCAAGCGCTGATTTTACTTCGAGAAGGTAGGACAGGATGGCAGGTACTTTGGGAATGCCGGAGTCAGCTTGCTCCTGCCATTTTTTCTGTTTAAATACCCACCGACCGAGAGACAGTGCGACTCTTAGCTGACACACAAGAGAGGGGTTGTTACCATAGCTGGCGTAGAACTCGGGACTTCCTCTGGCCCAAAGGATATTAAAACTTACTCCAAATGAGGACGGAAGGGACACCTGAATGTGTGTTGTGCGGGAGCTGTGGCTCCTTCCAGCAGCGTCTGAACCATGCTCTGAGCTAGCCTGTGTTTCGGGAATGAGACATTTCTTACGGCTTCTTGCGTATGATGATTCGGTTCCAGAGTCGGAGATTGCAATAGACATTTGCAAGGACAGCACCGGCAGGCAAGCAGCCGCAACATGAAACACAGCAGCAGGAACATGAACGCAGCAATAGCAAGTGAACGCAGCAGGCAAGCAGCAGCGACGTAGAGGTAGCTGCAGCAATAGTGGCAGCAAGCAATGCATGGAGAGAGATCTGGCAGGTTAAATAGAGTGGCATATTAAGGAGACTCTGTTTGGTTGGTTGTAGAGTGGCAAGGGTGCGTTATGTATGAATGCAGCATAAGTGCTCGAGTTGACTGCCCATTTAATGGGGTTAATTTTTAAATTGCTTCAGTTTATCATCGTACCAGATCAAAAAGTTTGTATTAATTTTACAATAAATCAATAAATGGTATTTTTCTACAAACAAAAAACAAAACAATTAATACATTTAAACAAACCACTAATAGTATATTATTAACTACTTCATTCAAAATTAACATTCACTTTAGATAATAACACCGGTATAATAAACGGAGCGCTCTTTTTTCCTCTCTCGCTCTCTCCTGACAGCCCATGAGCTGCATGAGATACTCCAGTAATGAGTGACCCGACAGTGAAGAATAAACATATGTATAACTAGTTTAGCTAGTTCCAGAGGTAGATAAAATAGCTAAGTATGTTTGGTCTAACTTGAAATGTGTGTTTTGCTCCGCTCAACGGTCCATTACAGCGACTGAGCTTCAGGTGATCATGGAGCTGAGTGACGTAAACAATAAGTGTTGCTGGGCAACGGGGTGTGGCGGCAAAGTATATATTATTTCTCTCTCTCTTGATTCCCCATGCCCCACAATTCACTCGATGATTAATATACCCGTTTTAGGAAAAGTCACAAAGTTTAAGATGTTTTTTACCCTCAACCAAACAACAAGACCTATAACACAACAATGTAAGAGTCACCGGCGGCCGGCTACCCCAATAAACAGACGTTACTAACCGCTTAACAGCGGAACAACAATGCCCCCCGATATGCCAACAATGCCCCCCGATATACAACATCGGTCAACTCACCATCAAAATGCATTATAAACGCCTTCAGGTGCTTGAACATAAATTCGACGCCATCTGTAGCTAAGCTTGCAAAGCTAACTGTGGTGGGTTGTTGAACTCATTTCTGAAAGTTAGAAAGACCAGTTTGTGATTTTGAGGCTATTTCAGTGAAACAAGGCTGTTTTGAACAGTTGACAGATTTATGCTTAAATTCTCTGAGAAAGTTACTGAAAGATACACTTTTCTTTTTAAAAGCTGACCACTACCATGAAAGTACTCTGTTTTAGTAGATGTAATTAGGATTCTGACTCTTAATGGCAGTTTGTGATTTTGTGGCTATTTCAGTGAAACAAGGCTGTTTTGAACATTTGACAGATTTATGCATACATTCTCTGAGAAAGTTACTGAAAGATACACTTTTGTGTTTAAAATCTGAAAAGTAGATAATGAAGTAGACTTTGTGTCCGTAGATTTCGTTAACATTCTGACTCTTAATGGCAGTTTGTGATTTTGAGGCTATGTCAGTGAAACAAGGCTGTTTTGAACATTTAACAGATTTATGCTTAACTCTCTCAAAAAGTTACTGAAAGATACACTTTTCTTTTTAAAAAGCTGACCACTACCACGAAAGTACTCTGTTTTATTAGATTCCGTAAAGCATCTGACTCTTAATGGCAGTTTGTGATTTTGAGGCTATTTCAGTGAAACAAGGCTGTTTTGAACATTTGACAGATTTATGCTTAATTCTCTGAGAATGTTACTGAAAGATACACTATTGTGTATAAAAGCTGACCACTACCATGAAGTACTTTGTTTTAGTAGATTTCGTCAAGCATATACACGTTTGTATTCAAAAGCTGAAAAGTAGATAATGAAGTAGACTTTGTGTCCGTAGATTTCGTTAATAATCTGACTCTTAATGGCAGTTTGTGATTTTGAGGCTATTTCAGTGAAACAAGGCTGTTTTGAACATTTGACAGATTTATGCTTAAATTCTCTAAGAAAGTTACTGAAAGATACACTATTCTTTTTAAAAGCTGACCACTACCATGAAAGTACTCTGTTTTAGTAGATGTAATTAGGATTTTGACTCTTAATGTCAGTTTGTGATTTTGAGGCTATTTCAGTGAAAACAAGGCTGTTTTGAACATTTGACAGATTTATGCTTAAATTCTCTGAGACAGTTACTGAAAAGATACACTTGTGTGTATAAAAGCGTACCACTACCATGAAGTACTCTGTTTGAGGAGATTTCGTTAGGATTCTGACTCTAAAATGCAAGTTTTTTTATTTTAAGACTTTTTACAGACACTCGGCAGATTTATGTGTAAAGATTTCGTTAAGAATCTGACTCTTAACACACCATCCCCCCGAGAGCCAAACATACTCACCCCCTTTTCAACGCCCTCCCCCTGCAGTAGCTCAGGTGTGAACCCCCCATACAGAATGTCAGTCACTGTGTAAAGCTTTGTAGTGACACTCTGCAGATTTGTGTTAAATTCTCTCACAAAGGAACTATAAGATACACTTTTTATGTATGCAAAACCTTAAAACATTTCTGAAAATAAAATACTTTATCTGAATACATTTTCTTTAAAAGCACTTTTTTGAAATTATATATTTATTATTTCATTGGAGCAATCCAGTTTTGTTGACATCATTGCTTTATTCTCTTTTCTTGTGTTACTAAGATACTTTTAGTTACACTTTAATGGATGCAAACCTTTTTAACCGGGTAAAATATTCATTAATTTGTAAGGAATTCGTTTTCTTTATGTCTCTCTAAAAGGCAAGTTTGTGATTTTAACACTGTTTCGATGAAACACAGCAGTCTTGATAACTTTACATTACTTTACATTACTGTGTTTTAGAGAGGTGACTTTGATTTCTTTCATGCTATTTTAAACACACCATTATTGCCGAAGCCGCGGCGGGGAGCTGTGGTCTCAAGGTCCTTGGTGCCTCAAGGGGCGGTAACCCTCGAACCTCCTGGTGGAAACCGGTGGTCAGGGAAGCCGTCCGACTGAAGAAGGAGGCCTTCAGGGATTTGTTATCCCGGGGGACTCCCGAGGCAGTTGCAAGGTACCGACAGGCCCGAAGGGCAGCAGCCTCATCCGTGGCCGAGGAAAAGTAGCGGGTGTGGGAGAAGTTTGGAGAAGACATGGAGAAGGACTTTCAGGCGGCACCAAAGTTGTTCTGGAAAACTGTCCGACACCTCAGGAGGGGGAAGCAGGGAACCATCCAAGCTGGGTACAGTAAGGATGGGACGTTGTTGACCTCAACTGATGGAGTGTTAGGGCGTTGGAAGGAACACTTTGAGGAACTCCTGAACCCGACAACTCCGCCCTCTATGTTAGAGGCAGAGCTGGAGTATGACGTGGGGATCAACACCAATCTCCCGGGGGGAAGTTACTGAGGTCGTCAAACAACTCCACAGTGGCAAAGCCCCAGGGGTGGATGAGATCCGCCCGGAAATACTGAAGGCTCTGGGTGTTGAGGAACTGTCATGGTTGACACGTCTCATCAACGTTGCGTGGAAGTCGGAAACAGTGCCGAAGGAGTGGCAGACCGGGGTGGTGGTTCCCCTTTTTAAAAAGGGGGATCAGAGGGTGTGTGCCAATTACAGAGGCATCACACTACTCAGCCTCCCCGGGAAGGTTTACTCCAAGGTACTCGAAAGGAGGGTCAGGCCGATTGTCGAACCTCAGATTGAGGAGGAACAATGCGGATTCCGTCCTGGTCGTGGAACGACGGATCAGCTTTTTACTCTCGCAAAGATCCTGGAGGGGGCCTGGGAGTACGCTTATCCGGTCTACATGTGTTTTGTAGACTTGGAGAAGGCGTATGACCGAGTTCCCAGGGAGTTACTGTGGGAGGTGCTGCGGGAGTATGGGGTGAGGGGGTCTCTACTCAGGGCCATCCAATCTCTGTACTCCCAAAGCGAGAGCTGTGTCCGGGTCCTCGGCAGTAAGTCGGACCCATTTCCGGTGAGGGTTGGCCTCCGCCAGGGCTGCGCTTTGTCACCAATCCTGTTTGTAATCCGGATTTCGAGGCGTAGTCATGGGGGAGGGGGTCTACAGTTCGGTGGACTAAGGATTGCACCACTGTTTTGTGCAGATGATGTGCAGAATGGCTTCATCGGTCTGCGACCTTCAGCACTCACTGGATCGGTTCGCAACCGAGTGTGAAGCGGCTGGGATGAGGATGAGTACCTCCAAATCTGAGGCCATGGTTCTCAGCAGGAAACCGATGGACTGTCCACTCCAAGTAGGGAATGAGTCCTTACCCCAAGTGAAGGAGTTCAAGTATCTTGGGGTCTTGTTCTCGAGTGAGGGAACAATGGAGCGTGAGATGGGCCAGAGTATCGGAGCAGCCGGAGCGGTACTGCAGTCGCTTTACCGCACCGTTGTGACGATAAGGGAGCTGAGCCAGAAGGCAAAGCTCTCTGTCTACCGGGCCATTTTAGTTCCTACCCTCACCTATGGTCATTACCGAAAGAACGAGAACGCGGATACAAGAGTCCGAGATGGGTTTTCTCCGCAGGGTGGCTGGTGTCTCCCTTAGGGATAAGGTGAGAAGTTCGGTCATCAGGGAGGGACTCGGAGTTGAGCCGCTCCTCCTTCGCGTCGAAAGGAGCCAGTTGAGGTGGCCAGTTGAGCCAGTTGGGCGCCTCCCTAGGGAGGTGTTCCAGGCACGTCCAGCTGGGAAGAGACCAAGGGGTAGACCTAGGACCAGGTGGAGGGATTATATCTCTTCGCTGGCCTGGGAGCGCCTTGGGATCCCCCAGTCAGAGCTGGTTGATGTCGCCAGGGAAAATAAAGTTTTGGGCTCTCTGCTGGAACTGCTACCCCCGCGACCCGACCACGGATATGCGGGAGAAGATGGATGGATGGACTTGGTAAGTGGAAATGACTGTCTTTTTTTTCATAGCCATAAGGAAGAGGTGGAGAAAAGGGGGGAGGCTGGGAGGGGGCGGGTAGACAGTCTCACGCATAACTTCAAAGAGACACCTAGATTAACATCAAAGGCTTTCACCAGTGTGAAATCACACCTGCCTGTTATAACACCTCACATCAAAGGGCAAACATCAAAGGCTAATTAGATTAGACAACAAAGGGCGCTGAGGGGTAGGGGCCAGACAACATCACTTCAAAGAGTCTTCCTTAATCAACACATAAAATAATTAGACAACAAAAGGCACTACACAGGGGGGGCTTTTCACACCTACCTGTTATAACACACATCAAAGGACTAGACTACAAAGGGGTGTGAGGGGACAGGGGCCAGACAACATAACTTCAAAGAGACTATCTTAATCAATACATCAAAGAACTAAACAACAAAGGCACTACACAGGGGGGCATTTCACACCTACCTGTTATAACACACATCAAAAGGATCTCAAACAATGGGAGGCGGGACTTAGCTCATTAACATGATTGTACCCAATCACATCAAAAGATCTGGCAATGGGGGGCGGGACTTAGCTCATTTGCCTAAGTAGGGAGAGGTGTGACCTGTCACACCACCTGTCACTTTTTTGACGCATTGTTACTACTAATGTAAATTCATTGTAGGGAATTTCAGCGTTGAAAAACCGGCATCTATATTAAATTGATTCAACAACATTTTTTCAAACGTTTAAATGGTATCTGTATCAACACATCGAATCAACATTGATTTTTCAACCTCAACCAAAAATAACCAATTTAACCAAAATCCGATGTTGAATTAATGTCTTTTGAGCAGGCGGTGCTTTCACTGACCTGATCTCTTAGCCTGCAACCTAACCTGCTCCGGACCAAGTTAGTTACCATGGAGATCTAGCCCGCTAAAAATGAGAACCAGCGTCGTAGGACTGCTGGTTAGACCGCTAAGCAAAACTACGGCTTCGTCGTACAGGCCTCTGCTGTCTCAAGGGTGTTGAACACAATGTAAGCTATTTGACAATAAACAACACAGTCCCACTCCCTGATAGTCCAATTGCGACGCTTGGTCAGGGTCCTTTGGCGTGCAGTTAGTGCTTCATAAACGGACGCAAAGAGCTTTCGAATGATTGCAATGTATTCCCATCGGTGGCGGTATTTGACGCTCAGGGAAGCACCGCATCGGTCCATGTTGGCGGCAGTTAAATGCAATGTGAGCGTCCATTCCCATTGGATAATGGAGGATTCGGAGAAAACTATTTTTTCGGAGTTAAGGATGGCAGAAAACACTACACTACCCATAATCCTCAGCTATCGTTTAGGACTAAACTATGCGCTTTGCTCGACAAACCCTGTGATTAGTCCTCAAGCTCTGTGATTGGATGTTGGAGTGCGCAAAGTTTACGCCGAGCGTCAAACAGCACTTTGAAATGGAATGAAACTCATCGACGGCACACTATCCAAAACTGGACTCGAACGTGTCCACCCCGGTGTTTATATAAATGGTGTTGTTTTGTGTGGTAGAGGGTCGCTTTCATTGATGCGTTTTGCAACCCGGGCCGCTGTTTTGATATTCCGCTGTGACGTAATAACCCTCCTTTTTTTCGAGGGAAGGTTCTTCAGAGGGCCTAGGTATAAAAGTCACGGCTCGCCACTTGATTACTCGTTATTCTCTAATCATTCATTAAAAACTGTATATTATGGCTATTTTGCATATCCCTTTCAAGATTTCAAGATTTTCAAAGGTTTATTGACATATCATATACACAACTACGGTGTAGTTATGCAATGAATGAAACATATGGGTCGCAGGTTCCTTAACAGTGCATTACAAGACATCTATCAATATGTTTAAGGACTTAAAAACGTGGATGACCTTAAACTTTTTGATGTTAAACATGGATACAACTGAAGTTATTGTACTCGGCCCAAAGAATCTACGAAACAAACTATCTAAAGATGTACTAATTATGGATGGCATTCCTTTGGCCTCCAGTGAGACTGTAAGGAACCTTGGTATTATATTTGATCAGGATGTATCTTTTAACACCCACATAAAATCAATCTCAAGGACCGCCTTCTTTCATCTACGCAACATTGCAAAAATCAGGCATATCTTGCCTCAAAACGATGCAGAGAAACTAGTACGTGCATTTGTTACTTCTAGGTTACTTTACTCCTGTTCTGGCTGCCTTACACTGGCTCCCTATAGAACACAGGATAGAATGTATTAAAATTATTCTTCTCGCCTACAAAGCCCTTAATGGGCAGGCACCATCTTACCTTAAAGAACTCATTATACCCTACTGTCCTACTAGGGCATTGCGTTCCAAGAATGCAGGTTGTTGGTTGTTCCTAGAGTCTCTAAAAGTACAATGGGAGCCAGAGCCTTTTCTTATCAAGCTCCACATTTGTGGAATCAGCTTCCAGTTTGTGTTCGGGCAGCAGACACCCTATCCGTTTTTAAGAGTGCACTTAAGACCTTCCTTTTTGATAAAGCTTATAGTGATAAAATAAGATGATCTAATAAGAGTGCATTGACGTAGACACGTTGTGCCTCTTCACCTATACATTTTAGTTCTTACTCTTTCACTTAAATCCTAAAAACTTAGATCTTATATATAAAACTTTATCCAAAACCTTTCCCCTCTCTGACCTCTCGAGGTTCTATAAGAGGGTAACAGGTTGCAGAGAGGCCTATCCCGGCTGGGGAGTGTGGAACGTAGTCACAGGCCTACTCCTTACCTCTAACCAATTTCAATTAAGGTTCCAGTGGGGACCTTTCTCCCTGCATGTGCCTCTCCGCCTCTTTCTTACTTCTTACTTCTTACTTGCTACCCTTTTCCTTCAAGCTATCCTAAGGGAGTGCATGTATAGACACGTTAGTTTAGCTGCTATATGCTTAGACTGTCGGGGGGGGGGCCTTACTCCGTCTTTCTGTCTGTTTGTACCGGTGTACTCTCATGTTCCGATTAATCCAGCTTCTCCCAAATCTCTTTTTTGTGTCCATATATATACGCCGGGATCCTGAGTCGAGGCTAATCCTGTTGCTGTGGTCGTGTGTCCTGGATCCTCTATCCTGAGTACTGGATCTGAGTCCTGGACTTCGAGTCGTGGCTGAACCTGTCTCTGCAATCCTGCCTGACTCTCACCATGCTACTTCCCTGATGGCTCCCACAGGATTGTTGACATCCTCGTGGATTCATCTTCTTATTATAAACACTTGCATTTTCAATCATTTGGTCTTTCCAAACATTTGGTCTACTGGCTCTGCGTGTCCTTTTGATGAGCTGGGTCAAATCATAAAAGAAGGAATTCAAAGCACCAGATAAAGGGTTAAACAATAATCTGTTGTAATGATAAAAGGTAAGAATACAATACACTTTTAAAAGGGGTAGGCCCACCCCTGCTCTGGTCCTAATGCCGGGAGAACATCATCATCTTGATGGCAAGAGGAAAGAGACCGATCTAAGGACACAACAGACTTACATGCAAAAAGAACGGGGAGGAGTTGTGCCGGATTCTCCTCCCATAGAGTCCATTCATTGGGTGAGTCTTACTGAGTCTTTTAACATTTGAGGTAAAACAGACACATTTGGTGTCCGGCACAAACCTGCTCTGTGTAACAAGCTCGTTATCTGGTGGAAGCCTCCACACACACACATTTTTCAGAGACTTCCCTCTCTGGCCCCCTCCCCCATCATTTCGAAACACACACAGTTTCACATATGTTTAAGATATAGTTGTTATAGTTTACTAATACAAGCATTATAAGTAGTAGTACAAATGCCATATCA